>NC_092210.1:92829097-92839827 GCF_043381705.1 Parasteatoda tepidariorum
AAATTTCTAAAACTGATATCTCTTTAAAAAGGTTAAAATTTTGGCTATAATTAAGTCTATTAAAAATTTAAATAAGAGAAATTGCAATGGAAAAACCCTGCATAAACAAAACATTGAATTTCGGAAGAAATCTCGTTTGGTGAGAATGCTCTCTCTTGTCAAAAAATACAAAATAAACTGACCTCAAATAAAACTCCAAGGACTTCGAATCAAATAATTAAGGAAACTACTATCACGTTTAATATAAAGGGAAGATTTATTAACTAAACAATAAAATTACAGCATTGCAGTTCCAAAAAATAAATCTCACACTCACTCAAAAAAACAATTTACCTTCTAATTAGTCACCATAGCAACCACAAAACTCTTCTCGTTACCATCTATAAACTGATATATAATAAATAAATTATTTAACAAAAAATACGATGCGCATAAGCACATAATATTTTACACTCTGGTTATTTCAGTTTCCGTTTTTAGAAGCGCTATATGTTGAGCCACCCAACCTAGATTTGGCATGTGACATTTTTAGAGGCAATTATTGGTTGATTTTCTAGCGTTGCCATTCGGAGAGTTGTAATGAGGCTTTTTTTTATCGCCGTGTAAGAGTAATATATATATAGATAGGTATTAATATTGAGAGGTATCTATCTATTTTATAATTATTATGTATTTATATTATTTTATTTAATAACCGTCGGTGAACAGCCAACCCAATTTTTATGGGTTTACTACTACTCATGTTCAACTACGTATTTTGAACCTGAGGGGGAGGAACTCTCTCATATTAAGTTCAAGACAACTATGACAAATATCAAACAACATTTACTACCAATTGAAACATAACAAGATAAAAATTAAAATTAAGTATGAGTGTGCACAGAGCAAAGTTCGAAGCTTCTTAAATACTGAAGAAGGATCCTGTGTATGTCATCCGGCTGATTCCCTTGGTGACTGCGCACCATGCCTGGCGCCACAAACCCAATCCAGCAGACAAGGTAACTCCTGGATCAAGTAATGGAAGAAATTTGCCTTCGTGGTGGACTTTTTTGATGAAACTAACCCGCATCTGCGTTACATGGAGAGGAAGACCACGAGAACCTCCCACGGTTAGCCTGACGGCAAATGAGACTCCACCACTTAAGACTGGTTATAAAGCGGTCAGCTGTGTCAAGATGAGAACCAACACTGGGGAGCTCTTCTGCGTTCATTTCTCACTAAGTTTATTTGTAATTGCGAACACAGAATTTAAAAATTAGGTTATTTATACTCAAAGAAGTCCAATTTTCAAAAATTTTAAAAATCAGATTACTTTGAGGCAACAAGTTACTGTTACTGGCCAAATTAATTTAAAAATTAGGTTAGTTATACTCATAGAAGTCCAATTTTCAAAAATTTTAAAAATCAGACTACTTTGAGGCAACAAGTTACTGTTACTGGCCAAATTAATAGACCCACTCTAAGATTCTATGTAAAATATTAATTTTCAAGTGATACTATACAGCTTTAATATTTTAACGCGACAAAAACCTGTTTGCAGTTGATTACGTTCGTATATCAATGGGTTAAATGTGACGATATATAGTATAAATTCGACAATTGGATACATTAGACGATATATTATATAAGTATAGAATTTTTATTATATCAGGTATTATATTAGTCTATTATAATAATTAGACTAAATGATTAAAAGCACTGTAGTTTTTTAATAATCACATGTTTTGCACGAGTTTATGTGCATTCATTTTCATATTTAAACATACATGTAATGGGGAGATATTTTTTTTATATAATTCTTATTTGTATTCATTTTTAATGTATTGCATTACAATGTTAATCCATTGATACACGAACCTAAACAACTGCAAACTGGTTTCATCCGCGTTAAAACAGTAGAGCTGTAGAGTATCACCTGACAATTAAGATTTTTCACAGAATCTTACAGTGCGTCTCATAATTTGGCCAGGGACTGTAAATTAATTTCTTTTCAGGATTCAATCTAAATTCCGAAAAAAATTTTGAAAAATTTTATTGCATTTTAAAAATTTCTTGGAAAAAGTTGACCTGAACTAAGAGAGTTAACAGATTATTTGGAATACACCAAAATTCCCAAATTGCTTTAAAGAGAAATATCCAATATTCTTAATTATTTTTATTTTGTAAAAAAAATAAAAAAAGAAAGAAAGAAAATATGCCGTTCTATTACTCTACGATAAGCGCAGTCGTTGCTCAAAACCTTATTTTAATTCGAAACATTTCCAGAACTTCAAAAGATTTAAAAAACTAAACTGGATTTGAAAAAGAAAATACGTTATCTTTTCCCAAACATTTAAAAGGCATTTTTACCTTTGTTTAAATAGTGTGCGTTCGCATTCCTATTTTTATTCAAAACATATTAGTTTCGTTAAAAATATTCATAAATTTTTTGGACTCGTTTGTCACTTATCATTTGGTATCTTCGTATCAAATAGTTTTCGTTCGTAAATTTAAATTTTAAACTTTTGATCAGTTATTTTTATCGCATGCTTAAAGATACTCGTATTAGAAATTAATTCACTCGTTTGAATGAGTTGTAAGACTTTCAAACATTAATAAAAAGAATATTAAGGTTTATATTGATCATAAAGATTAAACGCTTACAGTGCATAAAAAAGTAAGAGAACTTTTTTTTCTTTTCAACACAGCTTAGTAATAAATGATTATATAGAAGAGATATGATTATATAGATTTTTGTGAAACCATAATAAATGTTTAAAACCTATTCATCCGTTTAATTAAATAGGGACAGAAATACAAAAATTTAGAATACAATCTATACTTTAATCTTAATTTTTATGTAACAGTCTCAGTAACAAGTATCGAGTCGACATGTGAAATTATAATTAAAAATACGGAAAATTACGAGTTCGGTATTTTGAAACATGAAATATTTTTAATTCACCAATAAATCATCTTTGAAATTTTTTGTCTCTGAATTTGTCAAATAAATAGTTTACTTTCTAGAGGTCGTTCTATTTTCAAGTTTCATAACCAATAGTGTGCATAGGATCCGTTTTTAAATGCATGGCTATTCAAACTATACTCTGCAGCCCTGTCATTTTGAACCCAACTCAAAAGACAAGGGAACTCCGGGATGAAACATTTTATTTTTTATTTTATAACCATCATTTAAGAGCCGACCCAATTTTTGGGTTTACGACTACTGATGTTCAACTCAGTAGCCTCTTCATTTTGAACCCAACCCAGAAGACAAGAGAACTCCTGTATCAAGTATTGGGAGACATTTCGCCACCGTGGAGGACTTTTTGATGGAACTAACACGCATTTCCGTAACAGGGAGAGGAAAACCACGAGAAAACGGTTAGTCTGACTGCAAAGTGACGCTACTCATGATCCGTCTACCACTGAGGATATTTCACGTCAGCTCTGTGGTCGGTGCAAGCCGGATGCGGATTCGATTCGACTACCCGTCGCTGGAATCGAACGCTCTATCTCCTGATCCATCGAGGCTGGGGATAAAACATTGAACCAAACGAGCCTTCAGAAGAATGCTTGATTCCGTACTTCATAATCGCATCACTCCAAGTTAGTAATGTGCGCGTACATTTAAGACTTTTGAATTTCGTTGTAAAATAAATATTATTCACGATCTCTTTAAAAAATACGTAAACACAAAATCCATGCAAATATGGGATCTGTTTATCCATTAGGAAATAAAGTTTAATCTTTGGGACGTATATATCCCATTCGCGGGTCGAAAGGGTTGAGAAATAAAAATTATTTGATCATCCTGTCTCTGCGAATAAATAGGAACCCCTTTTTTGTCAGTATGTCGTTGCAGCAGATATTTACTTCCATTAACCGGTCCAACTAAATTTAATTAAACTCTTCTTTATATTCTCACTGTGGTTATGAGACTTTCCCAGGCAAGGGGTAACGATTAAACGTTCTCTACTCTTTTGGAACATTATGAGACTTTCCCAGGCAAGGGGTAACAATTAAACGCTCTCTACTCTTTTAGAACATTATGAGACTTTCCCAGGCAAGGGGTAACAATGAAACTCTCTCTACTCTTTTAGAACATTATGAGACTTTCCCAGGCAAGGGGTAACAATTAAACGTTCTCTACTCTTTTAGAACATTAAACAGTTTTTCGAGAAGTTGCGAAACAAAGAATATTTCGATTCGAAGTGTCGCTGTGCTCGTGCGACACTATTTTATTCATTTCTGAAGCACTGTTTCATGACGTCATCTCTCTTTTTTTTTTATCAACCCCAAATTTTAGAAATGGTAGAAACAAATTGTAAAACTATATATATATCTGTTTGCAGTTGATTANTACAAAAACCTTTTACTTTGTCTCATATTAATTAAACTCATAACTTTTAAGAAGTAGCGCTTCCTTTAAACCGTTAAAATATATATAAACTGACAATTAATAATTATAAAAAACAAACTCACTATTAATAACTAGCAAAAAAATAAATAAATAACAGTTAATAACTAATAAAAAAAAAACCACAAGAACATAAGGAAAATAGACTGTTAAGCGTTGAAAACTACGTGAGATTGTCATTTCTATGACCACATATATAAATGATATTATCAAAAAACACCAAGCTCAAATTTCTCACAATAAGAGTATTATTAATTTGTAATGAATCGCTTAATAAACATTACTGTTGTTTTTGTAGTACATATTATTTTATTTAACATTCAAAATTATTATCATAAACTATTTTACACACTGTATTGTGGGTTAATTAAACAATTTTTAAACTTTTTTTCTTTGTGTGCTGTCACATTTCGAAATCGTTAAAAGTGTGCCGGTGGGAAGGTTGAGGAGTGCAGAATAAAGTGCACCACCATACCTGCGGACGCCATGACACGGGAGAAACTTTTCGTCTCAAACTCTCTTTCAGCTCTCCTTAACTCATTTAAAGTGTAGAAAAAGTGAGTTTAGACAAACCTAGAGTAAGCAATGAAGTTTCAAATACTGAAAATGAAATTTTATGAAAATAAATGATGAGAAGAAAACTTTAGGATTACGCAACGGTGAAGTTCTCTTCTAATAATATGTTTGCATTTTAATAGTTTGAAGTATTTTTTTTTCTTCAGCAACAGAAATTTCATGACTAATATGCCTGAACTCACTTTTTATTTCTTTCAAATTTTCAATGAGTCATGAAAGAGAATTTGCCACGTCAATTTTCTTCCGTGGTATGGCGTCCTCTTAATGCTTTTGCTACAAATCATTCATATACCGATTATTTCTATCTCGATTTCTCATTCACGGAAAATCTCGGCAGGGATACCCTGGTGGGTAGGGCACTGGGCCCATGTCCAAGAGGTCGTGGACTCGATCCCAGCTTTCCGAAGACTCCCCGTGTAGTAAATGGTGACTGCCGCACGCTAAATCTGTCGAGTCACAAAGTCCTCCATGTTCCCATAACAAATCATGCTTCTGGGGTACTGATCCAGAAGTTTCCTTGTCTTCCGGATGGGTTCAAAATGACAAAGCTACGGAGTTGAATATTAGATGTCGTAAACCCAAAATTGCGTCTGCTGTTTAGCGACGGTTATAAAATAAAATAAAGATTTCCTAATGAGACGACCCGGGTTCGAATTCCAGCGATGTCTGATCGATACGAATTCCGCATCTGGCTCGCACCGACAGCAGAGCTGACATGAAACATCTCCAGTGGTAGACGAATCATGGGTTAGAGTCCCCTTGCCGGCAAGTCAACCGTGGGAGTTTCTCGTGGTCTTCCTCTCCATGTAGCGCAAATGCGGGTTAGTTCCATTAAGAAGTCTTCCACGAAGGCAAATGTCTCCCACTGCTTGATCCAGGAGTACACTTGTCTTCTGGATTGTGTTCAAAATGAAAAGGCAATGGAGTTGAGCATGAGTCGTCGTAAACCCATAAAATTGGGTCGACTGTTCAACGACGGTTATGAAATAAAACAAAATCTCGATTTCTTCTTAATAAAAAAGCCTCACTTGTAAGTCATTTTTTCCTGTTTTCTATGAAGAAAAAAACAATCGGAGAGCGTAAAATGTTACCAAAACATTCACTGCTATCGAGTGTAGCCCGGCCTGAGTACAGCTGGGTTAGATATCAATAGTTACTCAAAATATTCCATTGGAACAAGAATCCATAAGAGGCAAGTACATAGATCAAAAAGGAAAGTTATTCAAGGGACGTTCCATCCATCATTCTGCACCAACAATGGTCAGGTACCCATGAGAACTCCCCCACCATAGAATATCCTAACCTGTCACCCAACAAAAGAGAACATCTTTGGAATAAATATTCTCCCCCCATATGAAAAGATGCCTATTATTGACCATACATTGTTCACATCCGATAATTCTTTAAATTAATCAATTCCTTAGAGTTAGGAAGCATCATTGATGTACGAAGTTTTGTGCCTGCCATGTATTCCGGCCTCCTATATCATCTGCTATAATTCTTTGGTTGAAAAATCGAGAGAACTATTACCCTACATTATTATTCTGTAAATTATTAGACGTTCTATAAGATTCTCGAAAAATCTTAATTATCAGGTGATACTTTATCGCTCATTCGGTGAAACAAGGACTAAACTGCAAAATCAGGTTGCGTCATTGTTTCACCAAATGAGCGATATATAAAACACTCTATTCCCTCTAAAATATCGAAAGAGATATTAAAAAAATAATATAAAAAGAAATTAATCCGAATTTATCCTTTTTTTTTGCCATGGGTCACTGTTTTTCAAAGGAAAAATAAAATTTTTTACATCACTCATTTGGTGAAACAATGACGTCACTTGATTTTACAGTTACGTCATTGTTTCCTATAGCTTTATTGTGTTTATGCGACTGAATCCGGCTTGCACTTGGTAACGTTCGTGTATCAATTGGTTATGATATATGATATAAATTCGACGATTGGATACATTAGAGGATATATTATATAAATATAGATTATTTATTATATTAGGTATTATCTATATATATAGGTCTCTTACACGGCGACAAAAAAAAGCCTCATTACAACTCCCCGAATGGCAACGCTAGAAAATTGACCCATGATAGCCGCTAAAAATGACACATGCGAAATCTAGCTCAGGTGGCTCAACATATAGCCCTTTTAAAAGCGGAAACTGGAATAACCAGAGAGAGCATCAGCAGATTGTTCAATTCAGCTGCTGCAATCTCATACTATTAAGCTAGGCAGAAGTGAGTAGTCTTTGACGATAGATCTCTATTTTAATATTTTGTCGAAAGTGCTTTTTTTCACGAATTTATATAGACTAAACCAATTTTTAGTCATGGGCAACTTTATGTTGGCCTCTCTAGGGTTAGATCATTTGACAGCCTAAGAGTGATAGCTCCAAGTCCAGAAATTTATAATTGTGTGCTTAAGGAAGTTCTTAATCTTTAATAGTAATTATTTTTTTGTCATTAACAAAGCCCTTAATCTTTCTCAGTATTTGTTCGTATTTAGTATTTATTGCAAATTAATGTTTAGTATCTGAAAGCTTTTCTTATGTATGTGAAAGTTCAAAGATTTATTCTTATGTTTTTAACAAAGTTGTGAATCGTTCATGGTTATTATTTTTTAAAAACATAATGTTTTGTTTATGCAGGTTTTTCCATTGCAATTCACTTATTTCAATTTTTAATAGACTTAATTATAGCCAAAATTTTAACCTTTTTAAAGAGATATCAGTTTTAGAAATTTTATCTTAAGATTTTATACTATAGCACATTTCTAATAGGTTTAACGAATTACATGTCATTTATTTGAATTCAAATTTATTTTAATGACTTAGTATTTACTATAAAGATGTAATTTTTTTTTAAAAAAAAGTTGTTATATGGATTTGAATGATTGTTTTGAGTTCTTAGAATTTTACGCATTTGCAATGTACCTAAGTTAGTAGCGAGCGAAGCGAGCTTGGCTTGCGAAGCAAACCATATAAGATTGCGTAGCAATTTTGGGGGGTTGGCGAGCGTTAGCGAGCAGGGGGCTCAGCCCACTAGTATGTAATAATTAGTCCAAATGATGAGACGCACTGTAGTTTCTTAATAAGTACATGTTATGCACGGGTTTATAGGCAATATTTTTATATTTAAACACACTTGTAATGTGTTTTTATTTAAGAGATTTTTGATATACTTCCTGTTTGCATTATTTTTTTAACGTATTACATTACAATGTTAACTCATTGATACGCGAGCATAAACTGGTTTCAGCCCCGTAAAAACAATAGAGCTGCATAGTATCTCCCGATGATTAAGATTTTACATAGAACCTTAATAATATGGCCAGGTAATGCATGTCTACTATAATGACAATTCATAATAATTGTCATTATAAGTAAATTCCCATTTTAATGTTAAGAAGAGACGAAAAATTTGAACCAACTATTTTTTATTGGAAAATACATTTTTGTATTTCTACAATTTTGCACGATTAATGATTTCGAAAAGATTCTCACCGTATAAGCACCCAATTAGTTATGATAAATTAAGACTTTCATTCCTAAATTAATAAGTAGTGTGCCCTATTTACCTCGTAAGGGATCAATAAACACTTGTAATCCTGACTCAATCATGTGTACCTTAAAAATGTGTTACTGGCTATGTAAGTGTGTAAATTAACCAGTTCAGTTTTTAACACCCATTTCAATTTTTAAAACCTTTGCATAACGTTATTGAGAATTCCCTAGAGAATTCCCCCGGAAAAAAGAGGATGCGTAGGATTAAATGAGATTTTGCAACTTAACTCTCTAACTTAGAAAGATTATTAAACACCCAGTATTTTGATCTTATACAGATTAATTTATTTATTTAATGTAATACCACGTGGGCCACTATAGCCTGGTTGACAGGGTGCTGGACTCACGCTCGTGATAACGGTAGTTCGTATCCATCCAGCCGAAGACTCCCCTTGTAGTAATTGGTGACTGGTGCACGTTGAATCTGTCGGGTCACTAATTCCCATGAAAAATCGCACCTCTGGGGGTACTAAAGTGTAGACTGGTCTTTATGAAGTCAAAATTACGATATGTGGATGAATGAATGTATGAATGTGTCCGCCCTATAAACGGGTGAGACGTATAGGTGTTTTCAGAAGTCGAATTTTTGGCCAAAGATGGCGCCACTGGAAAACAAGAAGCGCATCCACTTTGCTTTAATGGCATGCGACAACAACAACTCTTTAAGTTTATTAAAGTATTTTGATCTTATACCGATTAATTTATTTATTTGATGTTCTGCAAGATAAAAACGTATCAGCGCACAACTCTTGATAACTTTAATTTTTTCAGTAAAAAGGAAATAAAATTGTTTTTGCTATCAAAAAAAATCACAAAACTTACTTCAGTTAACACTGCGTATAGAACCATTTTTATTTTTGCTTGCAAGTCACAATCCATCATTTAATCTTGTTGAAAGGAGAAAAAAAAGTTTTAAAAAAACGATGGTTGCGGGAAAAGAACACGGGGAATTGATCTCTGCTGCAGAAAATGCAAAGCGTGGAATATTACGGGGTTGCCTCTTCCTTTTTATTCTTCTTGATTTCTTTGTTTGAAAGTAAAACAACAAAAAAAGCGAGCAATATTTTCGATTTATTTGCGAGTAAGGAACCCAAAAAATTCACTTTTCTCAACATTTAAAAGGGAAACGAAGAATTTATCTTCGCTTCTTCTTCGAAACTTCAGTTGTTGGATAAAAAATATACTCGCATGTATACATTTTATTTTTGGGTTTTTCCTATACGTGAATATATTTTCTTCTTTTATTATTAAAATAGTTCTGTGAGGAACAAGAACTTTTGCAAACTATCATAGTATTTAGGTATTCGCTTATTCTTAACAATAGCTGCAATGGACTTCTATATGAAATTATTTCGATTGATAATAAATTTAACATGTATTAGGTATCTTTACGGCAACCACAGTTGAGTTAGAATTTTAAAGGGAACTATTTTAAGTGATCTCCATGATTGTAATGATGAGCATCTCTTAGCAGTCTTTCGTACATGTAAATATATATTTTTTTAATTAGAATAGTTTTATGGAAATCATAATTTAAAAATAACTCTTTTCAGATTTACATCAACAAACAAAAGTGATCTTGCCAACAAGCAAAGTATGAACGAACGAGATCGAGTAGTTTTTGAGTAAAAAAATTTATAAAAGAGCAACATTTAAAAAAAGCAGAATTATTCTAAACAATGCTTGCTTATAGTACGAAGTATTATAGATTTCTAATAGGTCTCAGAATTTTTTCTTCATAATTACATTTATAATTTAAGCAGCGAATGAATGGAAGCAACTCATAATTTCTGAGCTATTTAAAGAGATAAATAGACTTTGGGATCTTTAATAAAAATGGAAGAAAGTTTTCCCCTATTAGGATTTCCCATAAAAATGACATCGAACAATAAAAAGAGGGGAAAATAGGGGAATTCAAATTCATGTGTGATAATTACTTTTGTCTTCTTCCCTTTCTTTCACATTGAAATTTTTATTCAAAAAGTATTCCATGGAAATGCGAAATCTAGCTTTAATGACCGAAGTTAAGGCGGCAAAAGTGAGACGGCATGAATAATGCAGAGAAACTGATTCGATTAGAATAAAGGGATTTTCATTCGACCGATGCGATGAATTTAAAATGCTCTAACCCTCCCCCCTCCCGGGTATTGCGAAAGTTTATATATATATATATATATA
>NC_092210.1:92839875-92910306 GCF_043381705.1 Parasteatoda tepidariorum
ATGACAATAACTCACGAATATGACAATGACTCACGAAATATGACAATTCACTGTCCCTTGCTCCAAGAATTAATACTATAATATAATAAATAGCATTGCTGTTGCCATTTTAAAATGACTTTGCACTAGCATTGACAGCTTTCTATAGTTAAAAAATTTAATTGAACTTCAAAATTTCATGTTTCTGGCATGTCACAAACAATGTTTCCCATAATAACTAGCTTCAATTTTTCAATATCGAATTTTTTTTTATCTCAAACGGTGTAAGCATTTCTAGAATATACGCAGAGGGTATTATTTACGAAAACCTTGCTTAAAATAATTTTTTATGTCAATAATTTGTTTGTCCCAAGAAAATCTGTCACTTTCTTGGCTACTTTCATTTAGTGGTTTATAACCAAAATAGATTGAGCCAGCATTCAATATCTTATGTTAATAGATTGATTAGATACCCTCCTATATGAACATGTCTTGTTTCATGAATAAAGAACCGATTTTCTGGTTCAAAATCTATTTCAAAAATTTTTCAAGATGAGTAGGTTTTTGTGTTGTCATTTTCCAGGCTTCTTGAAATCATTATTAACCTAAACTACATAGACTTATCTGAGTTTTTTAAAGAAATCCTGTTGTTTTCTGTAGAATATAAACGTCTTAGGCCAAAATTTGAAATTAAAGTAAAGTGATATGCTATAAAATGGCGAATTTGTAATAATCCTGTCTGTCATTTTCCTGGCTTATGAATGCCAGGACATTGAAATGTTACCAGAAATGTTTTTTTAACTGCTAATACTGTAAGGTGGGAAAGCAAATCTTAACGTAATATCAAGTTTATGTATGATTGTAATATGTTTCGATGTAATCAAAGTTATTTATTTAACGATTGATTATTATACACAATTTTATTCTGTACATATGAGCAACAAAAAATTTTTTGATTCTTTCTTCAGTGAATAAAAAGAATTAATTTTAGCAAATTTATGGTCCATTTAACATAAAGGCTTAAGTTGAGTTACTTACTATTAACTTAAAATGACTGTTTTTTTAAACTTCTAAGGTAATATGTCATTTTCCTGGCATTCAAGATTTGGTGACTTTCTATTTTATTTTTTTTCTCGAGCAAATGTCAATAAACTACACTGCTGTCTGTAAGATATTAATAAGTGTAACTAAAAAAGTATACAAAAAAATTTTTTTTTTGATTATTTTGAAGACTTTAAATTTGAAACACTTTTTTGGTCCGAATTTTCATATTTAAAAAGAATCACTCATATATATATATCCATCCAACAAAGTATGAAACACCGGACGTTTTTAGGCAAAGCTTGAAAAAAGGTTTTGATATTATTTAAATGGCGTGTCGAAAATACAAATGTTATTCTGCAGATAATTAGAAAGGTTTTTCTTTTCTTCACTTAAGGGAAAAATAAGACATTAATTGTGCAACGTGTGAATTGCATTCGAAACAATTTCCGGTTTCTTATAGACATTCTGTATTTGGCATTTCATTTTCTTAGTAAGATTCGAGGTTACCTTGAATTTTCATCGAAAATTTCTCCGTTCAAAGTAAAACTTTTTGTTTGTTCTGTACTAGCGCTTCTTATTCGTTAATATACAAAAACCTTTTAATTTGTCTGATATTAATTAAACTCATAACTTTTAAGAAGTATACGCTTCCTCTAAACCGTTAAATTATTTGTAATGCAGATGTTTACTTCCATAGAAATTTGATCATTAAAATACACAGTGTGCCATTAGATTGTGCTTCGACATAACAAGCAAGGTACAGTACGGACAGTATGAACAAGTTAAGCGGAAGTTTGTTTGCCATTATTCAACATTATTTAACACTTAATGTATAACACTTGCTATATAACAATTTTATAACCGTCGTTGAACAGCCGACCCAATTTGTTTGGGTTTAGGACAACTAACGTTCAACTCCGTTGCTTTGCTTTTTAACCCAATTTAGAAGACGAGGGACCTCCTGGATAGGGAGAAATTTGGCGTTATATGGAGAGGAAAACCACGAAAACCTCTCACGGTTAGCCTGACTGCAAGGGGACTAACCCGTGATCCGTCTACCACTGAGGATATTTCCCGTCAGCACTGTGGTCGGTGCTAGCCGGGTGCGGAATTCGTATCGACCAGGCATCGCTGAGACTCCAACCTGGTTCACCTCATTGGAAGGCGAGCGCTCTATATCCCCTGAGCCACCAGGACTCGCCTTATAAGAATGAACACGTCACTCCAGTAGAGCGAACTATCGTAACGGAAGGGTTTAAAAAGATACTTTTATTAAGACTTTAGCTGTTTTTACTGCAAACTTGGTTTCAAAGCCGCGATCCGCATCCGACTTGCACCGACCACAACTGCTAAAATGAAATATCTTCGGTGTTAGACGGATCATGGGCTAGAGTCCCGTCAGGCTTCATCCTCTCCATGCACCGCAAATGTGGGTTAGTGGGAAAAGCCCTCTATGAAGGGAAAATAACTATATTTATATAATATATCGTATAGTTTATTCAATCGTCTAGTTCATATTATCTGTCGTTAATACACGGACGTAAACAAGTGCAAACCGGTTTCAGTTTCGAAAAAACAGTAAAGCTGTATAGTATCACCTGTATAATTAAGATTTTACATAGAATCTTAGAGTACAGTCCATGGACTGTATTCATTTTCAAAAAGTCATACAGAGCCAATTTTAATGTTCAAACTATTCTTGTATTTTATTTATTGTAGTACATATTTCATTGTTACTGTAATAGGAAGACAGTAGCTGTTGATTTCTTCAAATTCAGAAAGTGAAATTTCCCTTATAGGGAGGAAATGCTCATTAACGGGGACATTTACTTCCTCAGCGACGCAACGTCGTTAAATAAGTGTGTTCGAAGAGTCATAAAAAGAAAAAAAAGAGTCATAGGGTTGCCCCAATTATTGTCTCTCCTAGCAGGAGGGGAAATTCTATTTTTAAGGGGGGTTTGGAGAGTGGGTATCGCGTTGATTGGATGTATAAATTAATTAACTATCGAAGCACTCTTTAAAAGGCGCGGACGAAGAATATTTATTTTGTAAACTGGCCTCATTTTCTCGAAGCGGTAGAATTGCAATAGGAGAAGATGACGTCATTTGCTTTGATCTTTCCCGAAATGCTTTTCGAGTATTTTACTTCTATCTCTGATTGTTGAAAGAGCGGTGTAAAATTTGTTATCGGAATGAATTAGGAAATTTTATGCATCATTAAACAATATCGCGCTCGAAATTCTTCTAAAATATTGAATATGAATCGTGTGCTCAAAATTATATTATTTTTCTTATCCGCTGGAGTTTCCAATATCTATTACATCTTCACACCAGCAGAATTATTTTAAATAGGCATTGTAACTTTTTTTTAATTGTTTTTTTTTTACCATTTATTTATTTATATCAATTATTAATTAACAAAAAGTAAAATCTTTTGTACAAAACTTTGAATACATTAGCCCCCTAAAACTTTATGACCCATTGGGAAAATGGGGTTTGTTTTGGGTTTGATGGCGGGTGCATCTTATTTGGACTTCATCACACTTTTCAACTGTGTTCAAGAGTAATAGTAAACAGCGCGCATGCGCCGTCATTGCATGCGTTGCTATGACACAGCTGCTGTTTGATATTTTTTTTTTTAGAATTCTTTTTTTCACGTTTAATTTTGTTATGCATTAAGTGGGATAGTTTATTTATGAAAAATGGGACCAGAGAGATCTCATAAATACTTCTTGAGTTGTAAATAAAACACAATTTCATCATTTGAACGATATTTTAGTTTTTATTGTTTTAATTGAGAACGAGAAATTCTAACCTACAGTTCAAACTGGATCGTTTTCAATACGAATTCAAATGAATATCAGATATAAAGAGGGTCCCGAACTGACTGACCCGGTCCCAAAGCTTTTCTTTTTATTTTCACCAGTAGGCATTTTTAAGGCTTTTTTATATTCTTTTTACTATTAACTTATAATTATTGTATTGACGGTGATTTCAATATGAATATGAATGCTGAAGAAGGGAAGGTATTTTGTGAAACACGTACATAGGCAGGACTTTAAAACCAATCCGACGACAAACGTCAATGGAGATAGTTTTTGCAATCCATGATTTGAAATAGTGTGACGTTTATCGGATTCAAACCAGAAAAAGAAGCATTTCATTAATGGACAACCAGCAATCGTATCAAAGCAATCGCAATTTTTTTTAAAAAATGCAATAATTACTACTGATGATTTATACTATAGCAAACAAAGCAATGCGTTCTGTTTTTAACTTCTCTTACAAGGCCTTTTTTATTTATTTTTCATTAACATACCGTAGAGAAGGAAGAACTAAAAATTGGCACTTTACAAGAGTGAGTATGTTGCAGAAAAAAATACATAAAGAAATTCTGAAAGGAAGTTCTTTTTTATTTCCTTCTTTTAAGAATCCACAGAAACATTTGCATTTGTTAGGCGTATCTGCTTTCTTTCAAACACCTGCCTTACGATAACATTGAAATAAAAAGAATGTTTCGCTATGTTGCTGAAATACGTTGTTTGGGAGATGTATGTTTCTTACGTATTATAAATGCAATTCTTTGCATTTATTCATCGGTAAAAGTTTGGAGAATTTTGGGGCAAATAAACTGATGTAGGACTAGGTGGTTTCATTTGATGGAATTTTAAATAATGTTGAAAAATGTATGGTAAAATTGAAAAAAAAAGTCAAATTTTTTATGAGAATCGTAACCAATTTGAAACCTGAAGAAGACTAATTTCAAGAATGATCCTTATTAGTTTAATGTACAAGAAAAAAAGACCAAGTTCGCGAAGAAATTTTCCAATTTGAAATTCAAAAAAAAAATAATAAATAAATAAAGGGGATCAATTAGGATTTTAACCAGAATGAAATCCAAAAAAAAAAACGATCAATTTTTCAGAAGGATCGATATCAGTTTGATATCCAATTTCAGGTTCAATAGCTTCGAATACAAAAGAAGTCACTTTTAGAATGACTCTTTACTTGTCTAAAATAAAAACGCATCAATTTAAAGGAAGAATGTTTGTTTAACAGTTGGTTAACAATAAGAAATAAAGGCTTATTTTGAAAAATATCTTTACCATTCTAGAATTAAAAAAGAAGTTATATCGGGATGGTTATGAGAAGACTACGGCGTTGAGCGGAGTAGTAGTCGTAAACCCAAAATTGGGTCTGCTGTTCGACGACGGTTATAAAATAATTAACGATAACATTCCAAAGTAATGAAGCTCAACGACACATGGTACAGAAAGGTAAAGTGGCAACCTGAAGAAAAGTGAAATGATAATTTATAATTATCTTTTTAATGTATCTTTCACATCTTTTTTAAGAGATTTAAAGAGATCGTGAATAATATTTATTTGACATTNCTTTTTATGACTGCCCACATACCTTCGATCTTATTGACCAGAAGAAAAAGTAACCTTACCAGCCGATATCTAACTTAGAACAAGCGGATCTCTGAAATCACATATACCTTTGAACATTTAAAAATAGCGCTAAAATCTAAACCAATCAGAATCACTATTGGGTTTCAGCATCGCCCAGATTGGTGATCAATCGCGATCACAACTTGGTGGGAATCAAGGGGCACCCACAAATATAGTCAACCCGAGTTAGGCTCT
The DNA here is from genome assembly GCF_043381705.1 of Parasteatoda tepidariorum. NCBI lineage: Eukaryota > Metazoa > Arthropoda > Arachnida > Araneae > Theridiidae > Parasteatoda > Parasteatoda tepidariorum. The sequence goes on from NC_092210.1 coordinate 92,845,548, forward strand.
GCCACGTGTGTTTCGAATACGGAGATTAATCTCCGGCTAATGCCCTATAATATCCAAGATAGCATTGTACTAAATATGCATTTCGAACTGTTTATTTTCTTAAACATGCTCTTCGATCCGGGAGTTCCCTTGTCATCTGGATTTGGTTCAAAATCACAAGGCTACGGAGTTGAACATCAGTAGTCGTAAACCCAAAATAGGGTCGGCTGTTCATCGACCGTTAAAAATAAAATAGTCAACGATGAGCCATGGTGGATCAGATGACAGAGCGTTCGCCTTCCAAAGAGTTGAACTGGGTTTGAATCCCAACGATGGCTGGTCGATGCGAATTCCGCTCCCGGTACACACCGACCACAGTACTGACGCAAAATATCTTTAGTGGTTGACGGCTTTTTGCTTAAAATCTTTTCCTAGCCGTGTGAGATTTCGTTATTTTCCTCTCTACGTAAAGGAAATGCTGGTTAGTTTCATTCATTTCCATTAGAGGCAAATTATTCTCCCAATACTTGATCCAGGAAATCCTTTGTCTTCTGGATTGTTGTCAAAATGAGAAGACTACGGCGTTGAGTGGAGTAGTAGTCGTAAACCCAAAATTGGGTCTGCTGTTCGACGACGGTTATGAAATAATTAACGATAACATTCCAAAGTAATGAAGCTCAACGACACATGATACAGAAAGTTAAAGCGGCAACCTGAAGAAAAATGAAATGATAATTTATAATTATTTTTTTAATATATCTTTCACATCTTTTTTAAGAGATTTAAAGAGATCGTGAATAATATTTATTTGACAACGAAATTCATAAGTCTTAAATGTGCGCCCACATTACTAACTTGGGGTGCTGCTATAAAGTACGGAATCAAGAGTTTTCAAGAAGTCTTCCTCAAAGGCTAGTTTGTCTCAATGTTTTATACTAGAGCCGTGATGTTTCAGGGGATGCAGCGTTTGCCTTCTAATGAGGTGAACCGGGTTAGGATCCCAGCGATGGCTGGTCGATACGAATTCCGCATCCGGCTTGCACCGACCACAGTGCTGACGTGAAATATCCTCAGTGGGAGAAGGATCATGGGTTAGAGTCCCCTTGGCAGTCAGGCTAAATGTGGCAAATTCACTTGGTTTTCCTCGCCATGTAACACAAATGCGGGTTATTCCCAACAAAAGTAAATTTCTCCTAATACTCGATCCAGGAGTTCCCTTGTCCTCTGGATTGGGTTCACAATTACAAGGCTGTAGAGTACGAAAAGCCATAAATAGTTAAAACCTTTGTCATATTTCATCCGCATATATTTTTAACAGTGAATGGTAAAAATATTTTTAATTTTTAGTATAAACATAATTAATTCTGAGACATAAATCAAGACATAAACAAAGCATTTTTAGGAAAGTCTTGAACAAAAATTCTCCGCGATTTAGTTCACTTCTAAGAAAGTGTTAAGTTTCAGACTTTCAGTTTGAAAAATGTCGTCTTTTTAATAGAGTGGCAGAATTTATTTTGGCAACTGTCCACTTGGCTTAAATCCAACCATCTCCTGTCCATTCAGACAACAACAACAACAAAAAAAGAAATTGAAGTTGCTTTAGATCAATCTAGACCAACTTTATTTACACTTGTAATAGAACCAAAAAGAGAAAGCGGAAATTTTCCCGTAAGAAGACATGTTTCATCTTGTAATTTCCGTGAATTTTCAGGACAGCCAATGTGTGAGCAGTTGTTTAAATGAATGAAATGTTCTTAGATAAATAATAGGCATTTGTTGTAACAGCATATTCAACGTCATTGAATAGTTGGTTCACATTCATGCAGTATAAATCAGGCCTCTGTAAAATGTATGAATTTTGCTTAAGTGTGACTAATGCAATAAACTAACTAATATAAGTGTGACTATAATAATGTCATAAAACAAATATATCGCACTTTTGTTTTTAATGGCATCGCATGTCGCGCATTTTACTTTGTTGTATGTTGCTTTTTACTAATTTAATAGTTTGTTACGTTTTTTTCTTAATTTTATCAGAATGCCGAACTAAATTGCGTTGCCGAACTAAAATTCTATACCTGTACATTTCAATATTAATTTGAAATTGCAAGCAGTTCACATATATTTCTTAATCACACTATTCTAAATTTCAGTTGTTGAGAAAAGTAACTGTTGTAAGTTTTGTTTTAAAGTCTTTCCCACCAGAGGGCTAAAGCCATGTGTTGTAAAACAATATGAAATAGTAGTCTGCCACTGAACGCCGGATGTAAAGCATCGGCTTTGATGAAGATAATTTTGTATTTTTAATTCTCTGAAGGGCGCCACCCTAATAATATGGAATTTGTAAAATAAATGTATATATTTTTGATTGTTGATGAAGCCCATCATTTTGTGTTTTCATCAGTGTTCAGAAGCAGAACAACTATAAGTTTTTTATTTTATCACAAAAATATAAAATGTATAAAAAACAAAGAAAAGAGTAAGAAAATGAGTATAGTCATAGAAAAAGTTAAAATTATAATATAGTATTTGTCAGTTAAAATAAAACTTTTTGTTTAAGTCATTGCTAACAATTCAAATTTCTCCGAGGCAATTCTAAAGTATAAATTAAGGTAGTATTGTTAAGTTGAAACACAATATTTTTAGTTTTGATGTCAACAATACAATTCAATTTTTCACAAAAACGATTGTTTCCATTGTTAAGTTCAATGTCAACAATTCAAATTTTTCTGAGGCAACTCTTAACCTCTAAATATTATTTTTTTTATGTACACATTTCTAAATGTCAGTATTCAACCACAAAACAACTTAAAGTCCTCAAATTTAGCATGAAGTTGTAAAATGTAATGAAAGAGGGTCATAGCAATAATGAAAGTAGAAGTAAAGTTAGTACTGTAAAATTAAAACAATATTTTTAATCAATGAGCCAAGTTCTTCAAGAAGCAGTTGTAGAAGTAGCTGGATAGAAGTTTTTTTATTTAAAACTTTTTATAGAATTTCTTTAAAAACACAATTGTTAATCTGGGCATTTGGCGATACAACACTTATAGAATTGAAGGATTTGTTACGTCAAGCGCTCAGGTATCATAATTTTGATCTAGTTGCGCTTCTATGTCATTTTGATTTATGTTGCTAAGTTAAGTTTCAAAAAATTCTATGGCTGGCAACAGCATTTATATTTTTTAAGCTGCTTATTTTTATTTCTTTTAGAATTCGTTCTTTTTTTAGAGAAATGTTTTTTAACCTAACAGAATTCTTTGCCGACTGTTCCCTGTATATATGAAGAAAATAAAGTAAATATTTAAGTGTTGTGAAAAGAATCTTATTTAGTTGTACAAAGTACTTCTTTAAAAATGAAAACTGTTGCCACCAGCGGAAAAGAAATACAGCCAAAATTTGGGAGCCACGTAAGAGAATTATATATATTAGATAATTATATTATTAGACGCACTGCAGTTTTTTAATAATTGCATGTTTTGCACCAGTAGTAATACTTTTATGTTTAAACATACATGTAATGGGTTTTTATTCAGGGGATTTTTTTTATATACTTCCTATTTGTATTTATTTTTAACATATTGCATGAAAATGTTAACGCATTGATACACGAACATAAGCAAGTAGCGTCAAACAATAAAGCTGTATAGAGTATCACCTGTATATAATTAAGATTTTGCATAGAATCTTAGAGTGCGTCTAATATCTTGGCCAGGGACTGTATATTGCACTTTTTTTTCCTTGACGGCATTTAATCATTTTTTTTTTTATATAGATTGCATCGTATGTCACTTTTTATAAAACCCTGAGTTATTCACATTTAGTTTCTTCCAATCCACTTTCGGGCTTAAGGACGCCACACCATGGGAGACATTTTTCGTCGCGAATTTCCTCTCACCTTCATTACTAATTTAAAATTTAAAAGAAAAAAAAAGTTCATACATACAGTAACCCATGAAATTTCAATTACTGAAAAAAAAAATCATAATATTAAAATGCGAACAAGTATCGGAATTCTCCATTACGTAATCCTAAGTTATGTTCTCGTAATTTATTTATCAGTGTCTATAACTTCACGGCTTATTCTAGGTTTGTCTAAAATCACTTTTTCTACACTTTAAATTTTTAATTAGTTAAGGAGCTGAAAAGGGAATTTGAGACGAAACTTTTCTCGTCTCAAATCGACGTTCTCTTAAAGGATCTACCTGTCTAAGAATCTAAATTAAAACCATTTTTTTCATTCTCGATACTCATTACGCCTCAGTGCTGACGTAAAATATCCTAGTGGTCACTTAGTTTGAAAATTGCAATCGCACAATCCTCAAACGTGAGTCGTGATGGCTCAGGGGATAGAGCGTTCGCCTTCCAAGGAGGTGAGCCGGGTTCGAATCCCAGCGATGGCTGGTCGATACGAATTCCGCATTCCGCTTTCACCGAACACAGTGCTGACGTGAAATATTCTCCGTGGTAGACGAATCATGGGTTAGAGTCCCCTCGCAATCAGACTAAACGGTCAGGTTTTCGTGGTTTTCCTCTTCATGTTACTCAAATGCGAGTTACTTCCATCAAAAAGTCCTCCCCTACGGCAAATATCTCCAAATACTTGATCCGGCAGTTCTCCTGTCTTCTGGATTGGATTCTAAAGTAGAAAGCTACTGAGTTGAACGTAAGCTGTCGTAATCCCAAAAAATTAGATCGTCTGTTTAACGACGTTGATAAAATAAAACAAAATAACCAAGTTTTATTTCGTTAGGGGTTACTTAGTCGGAAAATTGAAATCTCACGTCCAAGAGGTCGTGGGCTCGCTCCCCGTCAGCCGAAGACTCCCCGTGTAATAAATGGGGACTGATGCACGTTAAATCTGTCGAGTCACGAAGTCCTCCATGTTCCCCTAACTATAGAACCAAACTATGAAAAAAAATAAAATCTTCAAACATATAAATAGAAGATTCTCCTTCCGTAGAATGAGCTTAAAATAGTCTTGCGTAGAACAAATTGAAAAGTGTTATGAAAAATCAATCAAATAAATGCAAAATATCGTCTGGGAAGAAAAAAAATGTGAGAATAGGTTATATATTGCCATGGTTGGAGACTTGTGCAAATATGATGTTGCAGGTAAAGGAAAAAAAAATATTTGCTCTGTTCTCAGATATGGAACCCATTTTGTCTCTTCAAAAAATGATAGATTTTCTCTTCAGTGCCCGAAAATTAGTTTTCCTCTTGAAAGGAATTTTAACAACATATTCAAACAGACGCACTCTTTCAGATTCTATGTAAAAGTATAATTTACTCCACAGCTTTATTGTTTTTACTCTAACGTTTACGCTCCTGTATTAATTAGTTAACATTGCAATGTAATACGTTATAAATAAATACACATGGAAAGTATATAAAAAATAAATGTATGTTTAACTGTAAAAGTATTGCCTATAAATGCGTGCAAAGCATGTCATCATTCAGAAATTACAGTGGATCTAATCATCTATTTTCAAATTATATTTTTAAATTTGATTACTTTTTAATTTAAATTTATTGTATTTTGGCTATCAATTATACATTTTCTAATTATTTTAAACCATCAAACCGTCATCTTTTGAAGAGTTCTTCTCATGGTTTTGGAATTCAGCTGTCTTAATTGTAATGAAATCATCTGTACTCTAATGTCTTTGTTTTTTTTTTGTAACTGTATTTATTGTATTTTATTGTAGTTGTCAAATTGTATATTGTATTGCATTGTAACAGTCGAGTGCCCGTATCCTCGGGCGGGACGACTCAACTAATTCTTCTAATTATTATAATAGACTAATATAATGCCTGATATAATAAATATTCTATATATCGTCTAATGCATCCAATCATCTAATTTATATTATACATCGTCTCATTTAACCAACTGATACACTAACTTTAACCCCAAGTGCAAACAGAACAATAAAGCTGTATCACCTGTATAATTAAGATTCTACATAGAATTTTATAGTGCGTCTCATCATTTGGCCAGCGACTCTATATGTTTTTAACAACAGCAATTAAATTTTTACTTTAAACCATTGGCAATTTTCGCAATTATTTTAATCCTTCCGAAACTATTTTATCCCGTCGTTATCTTTTGTTTCCATGGTCTCTATGACCGAATAATTTTTCACAATAAGTAATTTTGTAACTTTCGCAGTTAATTCAAACCACCGACAACTTTTGCGTTCCTTGCTTTAAACTGTCGGTATATTCCACTTTACTTCATTATAACTACACTGGAGTCAGAAATTAGGAGAATTCGCAGTCGATCATCTCAAGAACTAGTGGACCGATTTTAATGACATTTAGATATGCGCATGCATTGATACAATACAAAACAAGTAACCGTTCAACAATTGTAATACACACTCGTGATCGTGCGTAAACACTCGTTGGAGTCGGAAGGTATGAAATTGCCTTATTTCAACTATGAAATCACGCTGCAAGGCCTGTAAGTGGGAACCATACCCTCCTATTAACCAATTTTTTCCCCTCCATTTATTCTGCAATCGCTGTTTCATACCTTCCGACTCCAACGAGTGTTTACGCACTATCACGAGTGTGTATTACAATTGTTGAACGGTTACTTGTTTTGTATTGTATCAATGCATGCGCCTATCGTTGTGGAACGGTTATTTGTTTTGTATTGTATCAATGCATGTTCCAATCGTTGTGGAACGGTTATTTGTTTTGTATTGTATCAATGCATGCGCATATCGTTGCGGAACGGTTATTTGTTTTGTATTGTATCAATGCATGCGCATATAGTTGCGGAACGGTTATTTGCTTTGTATTGTATCAATGCATGCGCATATAGTTGCGGAACGGTTATTTGCTTTGTATTGTATCAATGCATGTGCCTATCGTTGTGGAACGGTTATTTGTTTTGTATTGTATCAATGCATGTTCCAATCGTTGTGGAACGGTTATTTGTTTTGTATTGTATCAATGCATGTGCCTATCGTTGTGGAACGGTTATTTGTTTTGTATTGTATCAATGCATGCGCATATCGTTGCGGAACGGTTATTTGTTTTGTATTGTATCAATGCATGCGCATATAGTTGCGGAACGGTTATTTGCTTTGTATTGTATCAATGCATGCGCATATAGTTGCGGAACGGTTATTTGCTTTGTATTGTATCAATGCATGTGCCTATCGTTGTGGAACGGTTATTTGTTTTGTATTGTATCAATGCATGTTCCAATCGTTGTGGAACGGTTATTTGTTTTGTATTGTATCAATGCATGTGCCTATCGTTGTGGAATGGTTATTTGTTTTGTATTGTATCAATGCATGTACACATCAATTTCCATTAAATCGATCCAGTAGTTCTTGAGATGATCGACTGCAAAATTCTCATAATTTCTTACACCTGTGTATTTATGCGAAAATAACGTCTGTTTATATAGTTTATTTCTTTTTTCAAAATGAGATGTTTTATGTATTTATTGTTGCCGGATTCTAATCTACCTTCCATTTCCGTTGAAGTGTAGAACAAACACATTGTTTGTCAGATGGTGGGGGTTTTCCTCCTTGAAGACTTGTCGTGAGCAAATTCACACTCCACTGAATTCGAAAGATTTTGGGGGGTGGGGAAGATTATGGAAAATGTTATTTGAGGGGGTTAACTTACTGTGAAGGTGCGTGCCTGCATCATAAAAATCAATACATCGGATAAAGAATATCGAAAACTTATGTCGGTGCGCGTCAAGAGTTTGCTTCGGACCCCTCCCTTCTCTTCGGAAGATTTTTTGAAAGGGGAAAGGCCTTCAGAGCGCGCGTCAGAAGCATCTGCGGAACTCTCACATTCCTTGCTACACCCCCCGATCGAACATCCAGCTTTTCAAAACCCTGCTCTCACACTTCAATAGTTTTGATTCTTAAATTTCTGTTTTAATCTTTTATTTATAAAAATAATTAAATTATAAGTAGAGGGCAAATGAGAGATGGAAATAACCTTTAGCTTATGCAAATGTGATTAGTTATTATATAATCCATTTTATAGAATAATTTTGCCAGGGACTGTATTAAGTTCAAATTGTAGACGAAACGAGGAAAATTTACGAAATAATGATAAAAGAAAATTAGTAAAAAAATTATAAAAATCCGGGGGGGGGGGTTTCTCAGATAAAGATAATCTTTTCATGAGCTCACACGATTATATCCGCAATAAGGAGTGCTTTCTAATATTGTACCAACAAAGTCAAAGCAAGATATATCAATACAATATTGTGACGAGCACTCAAATTTTTTTCTAAAATGGAATAACATAGAACGCATTAAGTGATGAATATCATGCAAAAATCAGATAATAAAATGTAAAGAAAAAACAGAACAAAATATAAAACGAAATCTATAAAGCGAGTAGCGATTTCAAAAGAACTTACATGAACGGAAAAATTTTCAAGAATGATTTTGAGTGCTCCTCACTCTATTGTACTGATATATTTCTTTTGGCTATATTGATACAATATTGTGTGACTGTAATATTATGTGCATTTTTTTAAACTCATTTTATGATGTGTGTATGATTGAGTAATACACAGTCATACAAAATGAGTTAGAATACCCTATCCACCACACCCATGCACACAACATAAAATGAGTTATATGATATGAGTTATAGTTATGAGATATCTCTGACTCAAAATCTAATGTGTAAACGGGGACACAGTTCATGAGTATTTATATGAGAAATATCCATAAGAAGATTGAAAAAAAAATACAAAAACGTCAACCATAAATTAAAAATAAATATTACACGTATGCATACACATATATAGTTACATATAAATTTGAAACAACACAGATATGCATGATACCGTAAATTACAAATACTATTGACAACAATACGTATGATATTGCGAGTGACATCTATGGGACAATGGAAGCCTAAAAATATACCGACAATTTGAAAAGTTTTGCAAAGATGAAGAAAATTAGAAAAAAAAAATTAAAGGTTTTGCAGCGTTCTATTCAGCGCGTAAAAAACTGATCGCATGAAAATTTAAACAAAATTTGTCAAAATGTGTATAAAAATTTTTTTTCTCCAAAACCACCATCATTTCTGCCAAACACGAAAATTAACACGAAAAAACAGGATCAAAAATGCTTGTTAGTCTGAGAATAAAATTACGCAAAACTTGCAGAAATATTTTATTTAAAATTTTCTCTTTATTTCTCTCTTTTTTCTTATTCTTGAAGGGGGGTTTAATTNGCAATTATCGCATCCATGTCGTCACTTTTATACTCTGAAGATCTGCACCACTTCAGTTCGCTTCACCAATAGTAATCGCTACCGCAGCGACGCCACAATCACCATCATTTCTGCCAGAGGATAAAATTAACACGAAAAAACAAACATGATCAAAAATGCTTGTTAGTCTGAGAATAAAATTACGCAAAACTTGCAGAAATATTTTATTTAAAATTTTCTGATATGGAACAGAAATGATTGTTCTAATATTTTCTTAGCAAGAGGAACTGCTTATTGAGAACTTCGTAACAAATTTTAAAATTTGCTGAAAAATTCAACTTTGTTCCCCTAAGCCCGTGTTTCCCAAGGTATGGTATGGTTAATAATTAGTGGTGTCAACAGCCAGTTGTGATTTTTAGCTTTAGAAAAAATTTTTGATAGTAAAAAATACATTCATTCTTTTATTAGTGGTACGAAAAGTATAGAAAGTGTACACTAAGTTTGGGAAACACTGCCCTAAGCAGCCTTAAATTCGTATCTCTTTCTATTTTCCGCTAACTCATCTTTCAAATCAGTTACCGTCTGCTTAAGTATTTCGTAAAGGAACTTTAAATTTTGTGAAAAATACAGTTTCCCTCACCTTTTACTGTAACTTCTTTTAACGATTTTTTTTGGACACCCGGTAATTGCAAAGTGGAACATAAAAATAGAAAAATAATTTTGACAAAACTAAGTTTCCTCTTATTTATTTCTCAAATAATCCTTTAAAAAGTCTCTTCTTTTAAAAACCAACGCCAGGGCTTTATCAATGCGCATTCGAAGGAATTTATTTCCATTCGTAAGTGGTTTAGTGTCCCCCATATATATAGAACAGCGGAATACTTCTAGAATTGAAAGCACGTTACCTTGCATGACAAATAGATCCCTTTTCAACCCCTCCTACTCCACATACATATATAATAAATATTTCGCAACTGAATCAACATTAAATTTTACTCAAAATTGTTCCACTATTTACTTACGTATTTAAATCTTCGAGTCGAAAACGCAAAATATCCTACTGTATTCAATCTTAATTACATTTTTAAGTAGAAATATTAAACAATTTGTTCTATTGATCTAAAGTTCGGAAGCTATTACAGTGCATAGGCAAATTTTTAAGGTTGATCCGTATAAATGCGCAATCAAGTGCCCTCCGCCATAAATAAATAACAGGACACATTAAAAGTTGTTGTATAGTTCAAAACTGTGCTTCTATCAATTTTCTTTTAAAATTTATTTTGACTTCATTCTTTTGGATAAAAAATAAATCAATCATCTTTCTTCAAGTTTAATAATATTTTAAAGCTTATAAATTCTTCGCATTATGTTTTTCAAAATTATGGTTGACTCGTGTGTTGGAGAGTTACAGTTGGGCACAGATTCAGTAGTTCGAGTCAGTGATTCGAATCACTGAATTGATTCAGTGATTCATATAACCAATTAGCAATGGATTCGAATCAACAGTTGTTTTTATCAAAATAAATTTGAATTATAATGGACAATTGTTTTTTTTTAAATTTCAGTTTTGTTTTGTTTCACAATGATATGTCATAAGTTAAACATTTCTTGTAAAACCTAACGCATTCATTATTAATGACATAAGATTTTCCAATTGAAGAATTCCATGATTTTAGATAAAAAATAAAAACATTCCTTTTGGAGTTTCTTAAAATTTACCATAGTTAAAAGCATTTTTAGCAATTAACAACGTAATTAAAAGAAAAATAGAGGTAGTTATGCAAACTTTTTCGAATTTTTGGCAATTTCGAATTTCTTTGAAGCATTTGATTCGAGTCACGTGATTTGCAATTAAGTCTTTTAAGTCATGGTATTTGGATCAATGATCCAAATTACTGGATTTGAAATTATATCTCAATCACCAGATTTGAATCATTGTTCTGAATCACATGATTCGAATAGTGATTCTATTCAGTGATGTGAATCACTTCACAAGAATCCGATATTCAGATCATTTGATTTGAAACAGTTATTTGAATAAATTCATTTGAATCTGAAGAAAATATCTAATAATGAAGAAAATATCTATCACTAATCTTAATTGCATAATTCGAATCATTGATCCGAATAGTTTAATTTGAATCATTCATTTGAATCACTTGATTCGAATCATTGATATGAATCACTTGATTCGAAGAATCGTTGATCTGAATCACTTTATTCGAATCGTTGATCTGAATTACTTGATTTGAATGAGTTATTTGAATCACTTGATTAGAGTAATTGATTGAATCACATGATTCGAATCATTAATCTGATTCACTTGATACGAATCAGTGATTTAAATCACTGGTCTGACTCACTTGACTTGAATATTGATCTAAATTACATAATTCGAATCAGTGATCTAAATTATTTCGCGAGAAAGTTATTCAAATCACTTAATTTGTAACATTGATCCAAACACAAGATTCGAATCAATGATCTGAATCACTAATCGATTCACGTGATTTGAATCAATGATTCGAGTTAAGTGATTCAAATGGCTGATTCAAAACAATTTATTCGAATAACTGACTCAAAACAATGTATTCGAATACCAAATTCTTTTGAAGTGATTCACATCACTGATTAGAATCAAGTGATTCAAATCAGTGATTTAAAACAAGTGATTCCGAGGGAAGATTCGAATTAAGTTATTCAAATCACAGATTCAAGGCAAGTGATTCGGATCACTTTTCGAATCTAAATTCGAATAGTGATAAAAAAAAATACGAAATGGCGGAAAAATTGAACAAAGTTTACTATCTCTATTTTTCTTATAACTAATGTCGATAAAAAAAAAAGCATAATTTCTCTTTCATGATTTCTTTCAACTAAATAAATATGCTTATTATATTGTATATGTTACTGATATGATGATTGTATATGTTTGTCTGATTTCTTCGAATTGTTTAATTGGAAAATCTTCAGTTCTTAAGTTTAAAAGAAATTTTTAACTGTAACTGGCGTAGCATCACTGTGGAACGAAACTAACCGAAATTTGAGAAACATTTATTCGTCATAATTTAAATCTATTTCGATAAAAACAACCGATTCAAAACAATTGAAGCGAATCAGTTCAGACACGTAAACGGTGAGAGAAAATGCGTACTGACTAGTAAAATCGTAGCCACTGGTCAAATCAAATAGAGACAGTGAGTGAAAATGTGTACTGACTAGTAAAATCGTAGCCACTGTTCAAATTAAATAGAGACACGTAAACAGTGAGAGAAAATGCGTACTGACTAGTAAAATCGTAGTCACTGTTCGAATCAAATAGAGACACGTAAACAGTGAGTGAAAATGTGCACTGACTAGTTTAATCGTAGCCACTGGTTCCGGGAATAGTGACTTATTTTAATTTCTATCCCTGCTCTTAAATAACCATCACCCAGTTTACAAATTCGTTGTATCGTTACGTTGTATCGTTCGCGCCTACGATGTATTGTGCTATGAAAACTTTTGCCCACGCATTCTTTTAGGATGCAAAATAATTTCATTTAAATGTAATAGGTATTAAAAGCTTATTTAATATCGACGCGGGAAAAAAATCGATAAAATGTACTTTTAAATATCAGTTATTTAGAATTTTTTAAATTTTTTTTTTTTATGTATTCTACAGACAATTACCTTTTCTTTGTACTCAAAATCCAGTCCCCCCCCTTCTACATTTCACTTTAATTTTCCATTCCTTCGTGATTCGAATTTCACAGAATATCAGCCGAATTTTCTCCGCTGATGTAATTTCCCCCAATCTCGCGATGTAATTAAAGCTGATGATCATCATCATCATCATTCAATAAAGAAAACCGAAAAAGGGGAGGGGGAGTGAAAAAGTAAAGAAAAACGGAGCTAAAAAAAAGAAGGGAGCGGATAAAAGGAAGATAAAATAAACGGGGGTGTTCTGAATTTTCGCCCTGATTGAATTAGCGGGGCTTTAACCCATTTTAAAAAGAGGCTCCAAACGAGAGGTGACGTTCGAACTATTCAATTACGGATTGGCCGACACACGGTCTGAGATACATCCTCGCATTCTGCCGTTTTTTTTTATTTTTAAACAGAAGCTCCACAAAAATATAGTGTGAAAAAAAATACGGCTTCATTTACATAGATCTTTTGTAAAAGCAAAGCATCAGACAGTTTAAATTAGATTCGCGCGAGGCAGATATCAGAAAGAAATTACAACAGAGTCTTTAAAATGTACAGAAGATCTCCATTTGCGGAAAAGAATTGACTTCGATTTTATTGTACAGGGTAATTAAAAATGAATATAGCGCGTACAACGGCTATGGCTACAGTCCCTGGCTAAATTATAAGACGCACTTTGTGAAATCTTAATTATCGGGTTATTCTATAAAGCTTTATTGTTTTTATGTGACCGCTTTGCACTTGCTTATGTTAGTGTATCAATTGGTTAAATTGGACGATATTATATAAATAAAGACTATTTTTTATATCAAGCATTATATTGGTATACTAGGAGGCTCCGCCCCCTGCTCGCTAACGCTCGCCATCCCCCGAGAATTGCTACGCAACCCTATGTGGTTCACGCCGTGAACAATGACTCGCTGCGCTCGCTCGCCAGTGAACACAATGTTCTAGCACAAAGACATAATATATTATCATCAAAGACATAGTATTTTACGGATAGGTAAATAGTATTGTACTTATGTAGAAGAATTCTACCAATGTTCTTATTGGCTTTTAAAAAAGTATATTAGCTATTTAGATTGTACATGGTGAAAAAATCAAAACATTAGCTAAATAAGAAACATATTAGCAAAATAAATTATCAAATATTGCTTCACTAATATTCTGCATTTTAAAGCGTGAAAATTCAATGCATAAATAAACGCGAAATATAAAAAAATTCAATGCATTCAATACAAACACTTAAACGTTTTTTAGACGTTTAGGTAGCTCCCAGTAGAAAAATATCAATTCAACAGCGGCCTTTTAAAGCATTCTCACTTCAATCAATTAATTAATTCCTAATTGAGTTTAAATTAAATATTGTCATGTTTTTAGTGCATGAATCTGAATTGAACAACCTGATAATGCTCACTCTGGTTATTGTTATCTGGTTGCTCACTACGTGCTCTTGCGCGCCGAATCCAATCAAAAATTAAAACTGTTGCCAGCGCGAGAAAAGAAATATCATCGGTTTTATTGATACATACATACGTACGTATTAGCGTTTTACATAATATAGATTATAATAATTGGAACGAATTATTAGACGCACTGTAGTTTTTGACATGTTTTGCACGAGTTTATATACAATACTTTTATATTTAAACATACATGCAATGGGGTTTTTACTCAGGAGATTTTTTATAAACTTCCTATTTGTATTTATTTTCAACGTATTTCAAACCAATTGTACTTCAAACGTACTGTTAACCAATTGATACAGGAGCGTAAACAATTGCCAACCGGTTTCTTCCGAGTAAAAACAATAAAGATATTTAGAATCCCCTGATAATTATAATTTCACATAGAATCTTATAGTGAGTCTAATAATAGTATCAGGGACTGTATTTAATGAATAAGATTAACATAGAATGTAGATGGAACATCAAAATTTTTTGACGTAGGGCGCACGCGCAGTGAAGCGGAATCCTGCGCATGCGCGAGTTCCTTAGTGAAAAATGGCGAGTCCCATGTAGAAAGTATTCTGCGTGTTAGAATTTAACATTTTGAATTTAACAAACTTTAAACACCGAACAAGGCAGCTTGCGATTTCTATCTATGGGGAAATGTTAAAGGCTATGTGCTTCCCATACCCAAAACAATTGAAGAACTCAAAAAACGCATTTGTAATACGCTTGCGTCGGTGCTGCACAAATGCTTCAGAATGTATGGGCTTGAAATAGACTATCGTCTAGATCAGTGGCTACCAACTGGCGGCCCTCCGCGAAGCCTTTTTGTAGCCCGCGAACTAAAATATATTGGGTGTAATTTTTTGCCGACAATTTTCGCAAAAAAACTATGGGTTTAAAATACTTTTCTTTCGTTAAAAAAAAATCCTAATTTCTTTGTTTCTGTGAAATTTAACATACCAATGAGGCACAAAAAAATTATTTCTCCGGCTTTGCATCCAAGAAAGCATTTATTCAAACACAAAAATAATCGTGCATGTTGCTTAAAAATGTACTTCTAATTTAAATTAGTAATTCAATACTTTTGTTTTGTACTACTTGATAAAAATCTGACAGTAATATTTAATGTTCCTTCAAAACTTAAAAGAGTCCTGTATAAAATTTTGATAAAGTTGCGGCCCGTCATTTGACTGGTGTTTTTAATTGCGGCTCATGTAAGTTGGAAACCCCTGGTCTAGATGTTCCTGTGATCAAGGGAAGTGACATAGAAAATATGTGACGCATTTATACAAAATTTTGAAGTTCCTTCTACATTCTGTGTAAATTCTTTTTCATTAAATAGCTATAGCCGTTTGTAATAGCTATATTCATTTTGAATTACCCTGTCTTTCAATGTACTCAATGCAGAAGATTTCTGGGGCAAAAAAAAAAAAAAAAAAGTCTAAGATTGCCCGAACAATATCTTCCGTCATATTTCCTCACTTCATGCTTTGAAGGATTTGTCATCCGAGCTCTTTTATCAACAACTAATGATTAAACGGATTCTTGGATATATTTTCATTACAATATTTATAGAGAAATTATCTCGTTTTAGATAAATTGAAATGAATCGCAATACAAAATAACACACACTAAAATGCGCTTTGTTTTTACTCATTATAGAACATAACACTTTAACTGTTCAAATATTGTGTCAGCAGAAAACGAGAGGGGTTCGAGATTTTCTAATTATTTTTCTGACAAGTATAAGAAATACATGCTTATGTTAAACATGGAAAAGAAAACTCAAAATTTTATTGAAGAAAATAAACAATGTATCAAAAAAAATTTCACGCGGAAAAATTTCAAATTAAAAAGGTTTTGAAGGAGTATAAATCGAGGATAAATATAGAATAGTGGATAAATCGAGGATAAATATCGAATAGAGGATAAATATAGAATAGTGGATAAATCAAGGATAGGTATCGAATATTGGATAAACATCGGATAAATATTGGATATAAATCAAGAATCATCGGATATAAATCAAGAATAAATATAAAATAGTGTATAAATCGAGAATAAATATAAAATAGTGGATAAATCGAGAATAATTACAAAGTAGTGGATAAATCGAAAATACAGAATAGTGGATAAATCGAGAATAAATATGAAATAGTGGATAAATATCGAACAGTGGAAAAATCGAGGATTAGTATCGAATAGTGAATAAAACGAGGTAAAATATTGAATGGTGGATAAATCGAGAATTAATATCGAAAAGTGGATAAATCTAGGATTAATATCGAATAGTGGATAAATCGAGGATGGGTATCGAATATTGGATAAATAGAGGATAAATATCGAATAGTGGATATATCGAGAATAAATATAGAATAGCGGATAAATCGAAAATAAATATAGAATAGCGGATAAATCGGGGATAAGTATCGAATAGTGGGTAAATCGGGGATACATATTGGATAGTGGATAAATCGTGGATAAATATCGAATAGAGAATTAATATCGAATAGAGAATACATATCGAATAATGCTTAATTTGCACAGAGTTTATTCAAAAAAAAATTCTTTAAATAAAAAAAATTTCAAAAAAGGTTAACATTTTGTGACAATCTTAAAAAACGGATCAAAATGTGCTATGAAAATCCCCCATCCCATTTTAGTTCAAATATCTACCCTGCCACAAGGAATTTTCTTTATTTTGTTGGGATTTTCACTTTGTAGAATTAAGATTCTTGTATAAATATTTTTCCATAAATTTATCCGAATCTCCAATCCATAGAAGAGATAGGAAAAGAAGAATATCCCCATATCAGCTGACCGATCGGTCAAAAGGGAACAAAATATGATGGCTTGCTTTTTCTTGCTTACGTAATGTTTTATTCAGGAAGGGTGAAATCTCTTCTCTGGGGATACATAAATTCAAGAGAAGACCCCCCCCCTTATCACGCCTTTTGTTCTGAGAGGGTCCGACCTCTGATTTTGGACATATGATGGACAAAGAATGATTATTCTGTCCAACATCCCCTTTTGTTAGCCCTCTTTCACGGGAAGTGCTTATCACACACTTTAAATAACAAATGATGCCTGCGAGATGGATTTATTTATAATTTTTCTGACTTAAATTTTTACTCAGGAATTATTTCACACTATATTAAATGCAATTAGAGTATGAGGATTTGTGTTGAAATCAAATAAACTTTGCGAAACTCCATTCACAAAACTCAAACTAAAAGCAACTAAACTTTGAAACCGGGCACAGTTTCTACATCTAACTTACTTATATGTAAAACCTCAACTAATTTGGAATGACTCAGAGACGAAATTGAAGAATACGCCATACCGCGGAAGAAACGTTTCCTCGCAAATTCTCTTTTTCACCTTCATTACTCATTACAAAAAGTGAATTCAGCAAATCTACAGTAAGCCATAAAGATTCAAAAACTGAAAAGAAAATTTCAAAATATACAAAGGAAATTAGACTACTCATTTTTGACTCATTTTGTGAGACTGCAATTTTGTAATCTCATTTTGTGTGAATGTTATTTTGTGTGAATGAAATTTTGTAACTCATTTTGTTTGAATGCAATTTTGCGTGAATGAAATTTTGTAACTCATTTTGTGTGATTGCAATTTTTTGACTTATTTTGCGTGAATGCAATTTTGTGAGTCATATTGTGTGAATGCAATTTTTTTAACTCATTTTGTGTGAATGCAATTTTGTAATTCATTGCTATGGCGACCGCTGCTGTTTGTTAAGTTTTTTAGGGTTCTTTTTTTCACTTTTAATTTCGTTTTGCATCAAGTTAGTGAGTTTATTTTTGAGAAATGGGACCAGAGTTGTGAAAAAAAGAGAATTTAATTATTTGAACGATATTTTTTCTTTTTATTTTCACCTGCAGTCATTTTTATTGTATTTACATAATAATAATTTAAAGTAAATTTATATTCTTTTTATTATTAACTTATAATTATCGTCTTGACAGTGATTTCAAAATAAATATGAATACTGAGGATGTTATTTTGTGACTTCTTGAAACTCGTATATAGCCAAGATTTGAAAACCAATCCGATGACAAACATCAATTAAGACAATTTTCGCAACCCATGATCTGAAATGTTGTGGCGTTTATCACAGTCAATCCAGGAATCATATGGCCGTTGAGTAACCAGTTATCGTAATACAGAAAAGTTGTCTTGTTATTTGTGACTGTATCATCGTCCTCGCGCTGTTACTTTTGTCTCATTTACACACACAACGAGATCCTGCTAACAGCAACACAGGAGCGACCACCCACATCACCGTGAACTTAATACGACTAACCCTCAAATCTCGAAGAACTTAATATAGCTCCTTCCACAAGTGCTCAAAACCCGCTGAACTTAACACATCTCTCCTAGCCTTTCGCAAATACGGCAACTAGTGGTATCCGTTCATCGAATTCTATTCCTGATAAAATTCTGGTGGCGGAGCATTGAGGCGTATCTACCACTACAATTATTAAACACTTTCACTATTATCGAAACACTTTCACTATTATTATTTAGTTCACTATTATCGAAGCACTTTCAACATTATTATTTAGTTCACTATTATCGAAGCACTTTCTACATTATTATTTAGTTCACTATTATCGAAACACTTTCGCTATTATTATTTAGTTCACTACTAGCCGCCTAAGGTGGCCAGCTGTCCGAAACGCTAAAAGTTTTCACAAATAAAGTTTTTTAAAACATAGCAGGAAATCTGAAGATTAGTGGACAATTAAAGTGTTCCTGTCCTGCAATTTTGTCTTCATATCCAGTTCTGCTGCAGATGTGTTATAGCTCCTGAGGATGTTTGAAGATGTAACTTTGCTATGGTAACCTAAGGCCTATGTAACCTAACCTATAATATAACTATCAAGTGGAGACTTGCTTTTTTTTTTTGTAAAAAAAAGGCCTCAGAAATTGTAAAAGCATACAAAAGTTGCTTTTGAAATCATCATTGGCCAATAGCTGAAAACGTCTTCTAATCTTCTTTGACGTCTCTCTGATACTTCTTGGACTCTAGAATTGCTTGTCGAAATTCGGTCATGTTCCATCCTTCTTTGACGAAGTACAACATACAAAATACAAAGCGAAATTATAACAATCAATATCGATAACTTTACACTTTTGATAGGTTCCGATATCAAAAATGTAATATTGCGAATTGTACTCGTTATCGTAACAATTTTTAAATAACACGATATTCATGTGATTGCCGATCAATTATATTTAATATTTGGGAATAATTGACCAATGTAAAAAATAGTATAAATTAGTTAAACTGAAAATCATCACGATATATAGTTAAATAATATTTTTTTTGTGATTCTATTATTTGGTCAGTATTTTGACTTAAAAAGCGACAGTGCAGAAAATCAGCAGTCAAAACATGCTTACTATAAAAACCTAGAAACATATGCGAAGCGGAATGATTCTGACGAAGGTAACTTTTAAAACTCTGAACACCATCTGCTTAGAATTGAGTTCATAATGTGCTGAGTGGAAATTCATTTTTGCTTTTTCCACTTCATTACGCAACGAAGGTGATTTAGGAGATAACTTTCAAATATTAAAATCGAAAACCTTATTAATTTTAGTTGTTATTAAAATGAACTGCGAACGGAAGAAAGATTGCACATGGCGCATTAAAAAAAAAAGTATCAAACATCCTCTTTTGATCCGCGGTTTCGAAGTAATTGTGCGGAATTAAACATGTTTGAGTGAAGGAAAGTTTAATATCATAATGGGGAACATCCGAAAATGAGAGATTTTATTTATCAGTGTTGGAAGCATAAGCCTTTCCTTGAATGAAAATTGAAAACCGCCATATTTGAAAGTTAGAGATGTTGCCCTTAAAAAAAAAATGGTTAAATCATTACCTGAAAAGTAGAAAATTTTCAAAATTTTGGGATAATTTAATATTAGTTTTGAACAAAAGTTAAAAAGATGTTTTGTATTCGTAGTCACTCGAAAGTCAATGAACTTTCAAGTATCAGTATACCTGTATAGTAACTTTCATTCATTTTGTGAGACTGTCATTTTGTAATTTATTTTGTGAGAATGGAATTTTGTAACTCGTTTTGTGTGAATGCAATTTTGCAACTAATTTTGCGTGAATGCAATTTTGCAACTAATTTTGCGTGAATGCAATTTCGCAACTCATTTTGCGTGAATGCAATTTTGTAACTCATTTTGCGTGAATGCAATTTTGCAACTCATTTTGTGTGAATGCAATTTTGTAACTCATTTTGCGTGAATGCAATTTTGTAACTCATTTTGTATGAATGCAATTTTGTAACTTAATACTAATAATAATAAAGAAGATACTTTAGGAATACGCAATGGTAGGTGGGTACTTTATTTACGTCACACTCCAGCAGCACAATGGGCTATTGGCGACGGTCTGGAAAACATCCTTGAGGATGATCGGAAGACATGCCATCATAATTTTAATCCTCTTCAGAGGGGATGGCACCCCTGCTTTAGTAGCCCGAAGACTTGAGGGTGAAGTCGGGCACTTTACGGTAGAACTGTTTAACGTGAGCCGATAGTACGCGCCCTCGGTCCCTACGCAGGCTGATCATAGTGGACCGCTTACTGACCGCAGTCAGTGTTCGATGATCTGCTGAGATCTTTACGATCATTTGACTGCGAGATGAATACGCAACGGAGAAGTTCGTTTGCATTTTAATATTTGAAGTATTTTTTTCAGTAATTGAAACTTCATGATTTACTCTAGGTTTGCCTGAATTTATTTCTTCTTTTTTTAAATTTGGTAATAAAGGAGAATTTGCGACAAAAAATTTTTTTCGCGATATGGCGTCCTCTCAACTTTTAACTCACATTTGTCATTGAAGAATTTTTCGAGGAATTACATACTCGTATTCCACGGAGCAAAACATACATTTTAAAACTTTTCGCAGTGCTTATTTAACATTAAAAAGACTGAAATTTAGTTGTTGTTGTTAATTTACGTCGCACTAGAGCTGCACAATGGGCTATTGGCGGCGGTCTGGGAAACATCCCTGAGGATGATCCGGAGATATGCCATCACAATTTTGATCCTCTGCGGAGCGGATGGCACCCCCGCTTCGGTAGCCCGACGACCTGCGCGCGAAGTCGAGCACTTTACGGTAGCACTTTACGAGCACTTTAACGAGGACCCATACCGCACACCCTCGGTCCCTACGCAGACTGATCCAAGTGGTCACCCACCCGCACACTGACTGCAGCCAGTGATGCTTGACTTCGGTGATCTTCTGGGAACCGCGTCTTAACGATCAGTCTCCACTGCGGTACTCTAAAATTTAGTATATTGCTCAAAAGCAGACAAAATGACTGGATTGTAAAAGAATAAACAATGTGTAAAGAAATTTCGTTAAAATTAATTTTTAATATTTTTTATATTATTTATAGTTATATAATAAATATTTATAGTAAATATTAACACTAAAAAAATATATATATGATGTACAAAATTCTAAGAAATTGCGTCATTATATACATCATTGTTTTTCTAATTTATATTGAAAGCAGTCATAATGACTTCCTTGGGCAATCTAGTGTTAAATAATAGCACTCTGCATGCAGTTTAATATATATAATTGTGAATCTCAAAAAATATAGTTTGATCTCATGGTTGTTTATATTTTCAAAAATATAAAAAACTTAGATACATGGAAAACCATCCTCCATAATATAGTTAAGGAGTCTAATTACTTTCTGTGTCTTTCCAAATTTTAATTTTCCAAGTTTAAATTTTTACTTCCAGTGCAGTTAACTATTCTTTTAATCTCGCATTTCAAGCATGAAAATTATAGTAGTTTCATATTTTACATTATAAAAAATTTTTCTTTGAAAAATTGTCTTTTAGTGGAAAAAAATACTGAAAAAAAAGCAAGTATGGAGTTTAATGAGTGGAGCCCCCAAATATTTAAAAATGAAAAGAATAACCTAATGAATGGTTTAATAATTTTCTTAATTCACTGAGCTGAGTAGCGATGGCTGAGGAGTCCAACCGGGTTCGAATCCCAGCCATGGATGCGAATTCCGGCTTGCACCGTCCACAGTGCGTGAGTAAAATATCCCCAGTGGTCACGGGTTAGAGTCCCTCTTGCCATCAGGCTAAGCATGGGAGCTCTTCCTCTCCGTGTAACGCGAAGGCGGTTTAGTTCCATCAGAATACCTGATCAAGAAGTTCCCTTGTCTTCTGGATTGGGTTGAAAATTACAATTGAACATTAGTAGTCGTAAACGCTAGGGTCAGCTGTTCAACGACGGTTATAAAATAAAATTCACTGTGATGTGCTAGAGTAGCGTATTGAAGCCCGTGCTGACACCATTATTTCGTCAATCACCTACATCATCACGAATTTTAATCTTTCTTTTTTCAGTTTAAAAATAGAAAAGAAAAATAGTTGTAAAAAAAAGAACAATAACATTGTGCAGTACAACGAAAAAGATTTTTAAAGAAAGCAAATGGTATCATTGGATTTGTTAGCATATTCATGCGGGGGGGGGGTATAGTGAACCTGTTTCAGAAAAAGACAGAACTTTTGCTAAAAAATGAGAATAAGAAATTAATTTATTATACTAGATCTTCAATTTAACACCGGGTACTACATATTTAATGGTAGTTATTCTTATGTTACATGACTATACTTTTAAGAGTAATATTATTAGTTTCGAATAGATTTTTCTACTTTTTAGAACGTTATGAACTTGTTATTTCGAAAATTTACTTATCTCAAACTCTTTTTAGCGTCCCTTCAGCTTTCAGATATCGATATTTTGTTTCAGTTAGAAATGATAAACACATCCTATTTACCAATAATGCCCCCAGAAACTATTTTTTAGAATATATAATTTTTAGCCTAATTAGAGTACATTATAATTATAATTATGAAATATAGAATATATAATTATGAAATATAGAATATATAATTATGAATATAGAATATATAATTATAATTAGAGAATATATAATTATAGTTAGAGAATATATAATTATAGTTAGAGAATATATAGTTATAGTTAGAGAGCATATAGTTATAGTTAGAGAGCATATAGTTATAGTTAGAGAGCATATAATTATAATTAGAGAACATATAATTTTTTCATTTCACAGTTTAAATGAAAAAAATGACGTGATAATTTAGATAATTTTTTTCTTTCATAATTTAATCATCAGAGTTTAAGCGACTTTTTTATTTTAACTGGATCTTCCATTTAACACCGATTACAGGGTTATTAAAAATTTCGGTTTCTTCAACAAAAAAAAAAAAAAANAAAAAAAAAAAAAAAAAAAAAAACAAAAAAAAAGGCAGCGTACTCAATTTTGCGAATTTCCTTTTTTTTTCCCGCTTCCTATAATTTCTCTTTACATGGTTTCTCGGATAATCAGAAATGAATATGATAAAGAAAAATGAAATTTCAAAAGAAAAAAAAAATATGCTGAGCAGTGAGTAAAAAGTTGTTCGTGTCGAACTTCTCCGCAGTGATGGATTGCTTCATATGACCGATTACTCTCCCCAAAAGCCGGGTAATAGCTCAAAGTGGGAAGAGAAAGTTTGGGGGATTCTAAGACATGCCCCACGTTGTAAGGAGGGTATTTGTCAACTACCACTTTTTTCCTCTGGCCATCACCTCTCCCCTCCCACCCACTTTTTCGAAAATTAAGCCCCGGGAATGCCCTATTTTTTAATAAAAAGCGTTTTCAAGCATCGACTACAAAAATAAGAACTTCTCAACCTAAACTTTAGGGGTGATGAATATTAAGTTTGATGTTTCCGGGATAGTCATTACTAAGTTTTTGAAAAAATTCGATATTTTTAAAAACACGATATGAAGGAAAGGCACAACTTATTAGATTCCCTTTAATATTAGAATAACCATTGGAGAACTTGATAGTTCTCTTAAAAATGTATTCCTCACGAAGTTGTTCCGCATGAATCGCTCCTTAGAGTGAATTTAAGAACAGGTTACTTAAATTCACTCAAAGGAGCGATTAATGCGGAACAGATTAAAGTTTCTTTGTCGTATTAATCTGTTCCGCATTAATCGCTCCTTAGAGTGAATTTAAGTATTTGGTATAAGTAAGTATTTGGTAATAAATAGTCTATATTTATGTAGTATATCGTTCAATTTATCCAATCGTCGAATTTATATTATATATAGTCCAATTTAACCCAATTGATACATGAACGTAAACAAGTGTAAACCGGTTTCTGTCTCTTAAAAACAATAAAGCTGTATAGTATCGCCTGATAAAGATTTTACTTAGAATCAATCTTATAGTGCGTCTAACAATTTGGCTAGAGACTGTATTTGTGGTTTTTCATACAGCGTTAAGTTGAACATCCAAAACAAGCTTAAGATTATTCTTTTATATAGAGAGAAAATAAGATTATGAATAATATAAATTTTTTTTTTACGAGTTACTGATAGAACTATTCTTACAGTTAGAAAATACGAACGAATTCGATAGTTCTCACGTTATTCTCATACCGGGAAGCCCTGCATTGACGCGTCAATCAAACAACTCGGATATCGACACAAAAACGTAGAAGTGCCGAAAAAAATAAAGTCAAAAGGAAAAAAAAATGGCGTGGCATGCTCACAAATAAAAAAAAAAGTATTTGGAAGCACTTGAAAGACCCCCCTTCTCAATGTTCGGTTTATCTTAATCTGCAAAAATTGCGGAGAAAAAAAAAAGAGGGATTAGTAAATATACATACAATGTTCGATTTATTTTTGCTCTTTTCTCTATGGGGTTTAAGTCTTCTTTTTTTTTTTTTTGATACGCACTGATGCTTGGAGTGTTATTCTATTTCAAGGACTGCTTACAACAACGTTTCCCAAGCTGGTGTCAATGTCATGAGTCAATATTTTTTGGGTACTATCATATAGGTCCGTGTTTCCCAAAGTGTGGTACGTGTACCCCCAGGGGTACGGGAACAGTTTAGCGGGAGTACGCGTTCTTATGCCAAATATCTTGCAACAAACGAAAATTTCAAAAAATTTTATTTAAAAACAAAGCTAGCCATGAAAATTTACGATTACGTATTTATCTATTGGTTATTTTTGCAGAGTTAAGAATTAAAAATCAGTAGAGTCAAGAGCCAGTTGTGACTTTTAAATTTTGTGCAATTTTTTTTTATAGTGAAGGTTTGTAATAAATTCTTTTTATTTTGATTATTTTTATAAAATATAAGTTTTATCTCTAACATAGAATATGGATCGCTGGTTAGTATCTACAAAACTTTGTACCAAAAAAGAAATATAAACATATTTTTAAAAAAATATATTCATTTTTTTCATTAGTGGTACACAGCATTACGACAAATTTAGAAAGAGTACACAAAAGTTAAAAGTTTGGGAAACACCGATACTGACAGTTGCCACCAGCCGACTCATAATAAAAAATGGTGATTGAAAATTTGAACGGAAAGAAGTTTCATTGACAAAATACATCATGCTTCAAACTTAGTCGTATTACATGCTAAGTGGAGGGGCGGGAGAAAATGTTTCGTCACAAATTCTCTTTCCCCCCCTTTATGCTATTTTAAAATTAAAAAGAAAGAAAAAGTGAGTTTAAACAAACCTAGAGTAATTTCTCAGTTTGATTAAGCAACAGAAGTCTCCTAAAGACTGAATTAGTAGTAATAAGCGTAATTCGACACCAAGTAATAAATGTAACTGACAACACCGTATCCTCTTATAATTAATTAATTTCCAAACTAAGTGATGCCGTTTTTAAATGTAACCCCCGAATGTAAGTTATCCTGTTAGCAGTAATTAAAAATATCGCAATTAGTTATTTATCATGTAATTTAATTTATGTAATTTGCTATATTAGCCACTTAATTTTCTAATTTTTTTAGTAATTTCTATCGTGCAATAATAATTACTTGTTTTAATTGCTTAATAGTTTTGTAATTGCAATTGTAACTTTGTATGTATTAACCCATTCCCTTTCAGCAAGCCTCGGCAGACGGGCTTAGTGGGTCTGTAGGGTTGTATGATTGGGCACTAGGTGAGCAGGACTGCACACGCGTCTTCTGGGTGAGGGATGCGTGGTTTCCGCTTCCGACGGGTCCTGACAACCTCCGGATATGAAGGGGAGAAGCTACGTCGTGGTCGTGAAAAGTCGTACACCCGCTTCGCGTGTCGGCTGGCCACCTGCTGTGACCAAACTTAGAGTTAGCCATAAAGTTTCAAATGCTGAAAAAAATATCGAAACACGAAAATTGCGAACAAAATTATTGGAATTATCCGAAGTTATCTGCTCATAATTTATTTTCATTTTGATACTTTAAAAATTTCTTTTCCGTATTTGAAACTTCATGGTTTCCGTATTTGAAATCTGATAGTATTTGAAATATTCTTCTCTTTCTCTTGGTTGGTCTGAATTCACTTTTTCTATACTTATGTTTATTAGTTATGGAGGAGAAAGAATATTTGCGACGTAAAGTTTCTCCAGCGTCCTTTTTAAACCGGAAAAGTAATCATCAGTTCAGGTTAATTTATGCTGATTCAGAACTTCAGGGAGGGGCTGCTGAATTTAGTTATCAAGCGTTTAATATGAGGTCAAGTTAATTTCATTTTCTTCAGTTTATGGCCAATAATATTTAAAAGTAATAACTATTATTATAAATATTTTACATTTAATATGTAACGAAAAAATTTTATATAATTTATCAATAAACGGGAATTTTACGTTACAATATTCGTTCGAAATTTCTAACCTTAAATTTTATTAGTTGAAACTCTACATTTAATGCTTAAATTTTTAATAAAACTAGTCGGAACGGTCGAGAAAGTTTACCTTCATTTTAGTAGTGCTTACCCTATTTTGAGAATATAAAGAAATACTTTACGTAAATAATCTCAAAACTTTTAATAGTTCAGAATTTTTAAATTTTGAAAAAGTGGCCATTACTACCAGTCGGTAACAAAATCTCCTGATTCTGCCTTATATAGTGACAAGATATGCATTGCAATTTTATTTTATTTTATAATTTCATAACCGTCGTTGAACAGCCGACCCAATTTTATGGGTTTACTACTACTCATGTTCATACGAATTCCGCATCCGGCTTGCACCGACCACAGTACTGACGTGAAATATTTTCAGTGGTAGACGGATCAGGGGCTAGAGTATTCTTGCGATCAGGCTAACCGAGGGAGGTTCTCGTGGTCTTCCTCTCCATGTAACGCAAATGCGGGTTAGCTCCATCAAAAAGTCCTCCACGAAGGCCAATTTTCCCAATACTCGATCTAGGAGTTCCCTTGTCTTCTGGATTGGATTCAAAATAACAAGGCTACAGAGTTAGCAGTCGTAAACCCATAAAATTGGATCGTCTGTTCAACGACGGTTATAAAGTAAAATAATTGGAATTAGAGAGAAGAGAAATTTTAATGAATTTAAAAACAGCTTTATAGTATACTTTCTTATAAAAACTTTATCATAGTAAACTTTTTATCTAGAACAAAGATTGATAGAGAAGAGGAGAGGGTATACTCTGTGATACGTATACTCAATAGAGCACAAATAAAGTACAGGCATACTATACATTTCGTTTTTCTAAGAAAGACTCAGTGACAGTAAAATCAAACTCATTTTGATGTTCCGACGCCATAGCTATGGTAATCTCTTGTTCAGAGAGAACTACAGCAGAAACAATAGTAACTTCTGATTTAATGAATCGAAACTACAGCATGTCTGTACTTTAGACATGTTTTTTTTCCCCTTCAGAGTTAAAAATAAAATCAAAAATATTTTTCGGAATGTCCCTTTAAGATACTTGAAAAATGACGGGGCATTTAGAAAAATTTTTTATTAAAAAAAAAAGAAGAGTATTCTATTAAGTTCTGGCTGCAATTGGAATGTTTCTTTTCCGTAAAACTTAAAACGGTAGTGCCCTTTTTTTAGTTTTCGGTGTAAAATAAATTAAAACAGTGTTTCCCTCTGTAAAAATAAACTAATAAGTTACCTCCCACCCTATAAAAATCATTTTTAGCCAAATAATTATTTTTACCAACTAAAATTGTTTGTTAAATTATACCCTCCTGGTTCCTGGGTTCGATCCTCGGGGCGGGCAAGGTTGACTCATCCCTTTAGCGGGTCGATAAATGTGTAGAGAGCATGCTTTGAAAACTAAGCACTGGGGATTTCTGACAACCCAACCGAAGCCTCCTGCACCCCAGAGTCCAAGGTCTGAGATGGGCACAGTAGGCCTCTATGGGCTGTCGCACCACTGAATTTAGTTTCTTAGTAAAATTATATAGAGATGTTAAGCTTACTGATATTCAACTTCATACACAGATCCTTCCAACCATTTTCAGCAATTGTAAAAAGGTAAGATATGCTTTTAGTAAAAGCAGTTGCTTTTCACTTTCCATATTCGATGGAATGACTGTGAAAAAATATTAAGTCATCCATTAGAAAGAAACGAAATTACTATCCGAGCATCCCATGTGTAAAGGGAGTGACCTCAATTACCATATTTGAGATCACCCCCCCCCCTCGTGCCATTGAGTCTCAGAAAGTGATGATCCAATCATTAGATTAAAAATTATTTAAGGTTAATAATCAGTTTTTTTTTTGCGCACTATATAAGATAAATAAAAAAGCATTAACAAGTTTGCAAACATTTGATAATTAATTAAAGAGAAAAATGCATTAGAAATATAGTTTAGAGTTTAGAATAACAAACTGGCAACAACAGACAAACGGGCTGAATAAATTTTTATTCAAGAGCCATTTTGAACGAGGGTGTGTAAATTAAGTTTTGCAACAAAGTTAGTCTCCGAAGAGTAGTTAATTTTTGACACTTCGAAAGTAATTTGTAGTCACTACATTTATTTAAAAATAGTTGTAGTAACTACTACTGTTGTAATAAACAGGGATGAGTCAGAAAGTAAAAAAGTAATCCAAGAATGAATATATATAAATAATATGGAGAAGCTATTGATATCCAAAATTTTGACAATAAAAGTGCGATTTTTGAACCATGTGATTATAAATCTCGATGATAAATTTTAAAATTGTCTAAATAAGAATCACATGCATGATTTTAAAATCGTGCGAATAAGATTTTAAATTGAGAGAATAAGAATCCTGATATGTGGCTTTTAAATCTTGTGAATATGAAACTCGACATTGGATTTCAAAAATACGATGAATACTGATGCGACATTTTCAGATCGCGTGAATACGAATCACGATGCATAATTTTTGAATCGCGTGAATGAAAATCGCATTGCGCAACTTTTAAATCGGGTAAATACGAAAAATCGATGTTTGGTAATAATATCGCGATTTTAAAAACGCATAAATACAAATCGCGATATTTGATCTTTCAAATCTCGTAAATAAGAATCGCAATGTACGATATTAAATCGCTTGAATAAGAATCGCATCGCGCAACTTTTAAATCAGGTAAATACGAAAATCGATGTTTGATATCAAAATCGCGTGATTAAGAATCGAGATATTACAGATTCTGAACTTGGAATCTTGGAATTTCTAAAAGGCTTGTTTGTATTGTTTTTGTATAGTCATAAATAAATACTTAAAAGATTAATTGAATGAACAAATAAAGATTTTCACAGCAAATCCACCGCTATTTGTTTTTTTTTATTAATTCATTTGCTTTTGCGCCAGCAAACAGGAAGCAGCTACGTCTGAATTACGAAAGTACGAGCTATCTGGGGGGGGGGNGGGGGGGGGGGGGAAGGGTTGGTAGTTACGTAGTTTAAATTTTCTGTTTGTCTTTGAAATTTTGAAATAATTATTCTATTTCAAAGAATAAATTTTCAGAAAAAGCGGAATTTATAAAAAAAGAAACTTTTAGAGAATCAGAGTTTTTGATTTTAAAAAAATGGCTGAAATTCGAGAGACAAAAGCGGAAATCCGCTGAAAAGCGGAAAAATCTCATCTCTGAATAAAGCAGTTGTAGTAAACTACAAAAAAAAAAANAAAGCAGTTGTAGCAAACTACGAAAAAAAAAAAAAAAATCAGACCTCTGCAAGGGACTAGAGTAGACATTTCCGATGATGCATCTGTGCGGAAAATCATCAAAATTTAGATTACAAGATTTCACCTTCATTGACACTATAACATGTTAATAAAAGTCAATAAAATACCAAATTAATAAGGTACTTCATGTTGTTAATAAAAGCTTAGTAATAAAATCTTTATTCGCATTCACTTCGATGTTGATACAAAACAATGTAAAATGGCATAATCTAGAGACACTTGCATTTTTAAACAAACCAAGAAATAGTTCTATTGTTGCACAATCTACTAAAAAAAGAATTATTTTCGACGATGGCCGAATGAGTCTAAAAAGGGAAAAGAGAAAGAAAAAAAAAGAGGGCCAATCCATCAATTGGCGACAGCATTAGGCGTCCCTCCTTAATGAGTGTCGTCTTTTTCATTGGAATAATGTCGTCAATCAATCTCTGACACAAGGCGTTGCCAACACACCTAAACTAAACTCTTTTCAACAGAGCAAGTCTATGTTCTTTAAATTTCATGAAAATTGCCAAGTTGAAATCAAAAAGGTCTGCTTTTAAAGAAGTTTTAACTAGCGCGCCTACGTCTTATAGGAAAATTTTAAAGACTTTTTTTTTTTTTAAATAGACAGGGATAATAAAAAATTCTTTCCAGACAATTTTCATTTTTGTAGTGAAACTGATCCTTGACCATTTATTTTGATAAATTACCGAAATATCAATAAATATCGAAATTAAAAACTGACACTTTGCTTCACCTGTTTAGCCCTCTCCAAAAAATTCGTAACTATCACTCGTATCAAGGCTGTAGTCAGAATTAATTTTCTAATTAATTTCACCGAATTATTCATTCATTTCAATCTAATTCATTTCCAACTAAACCTAATAATATCACTGTTAAAAACAAACTTTCATAAAATTAAAACAATCGATATATGCACAATTGCTCATTACTAATATAAGTTGGATATGTTAAAAAAATGCTAATATTTGTTAAGGAAAAATAATTCTTAATGAGTTTAAGGATTCATACATTTTGATTGTCCAACAGGCCTGTTATGTAAATTTTCATAAATTGTATTACAAAGTTTTAAAACTTCTTGCGACCTAAATAACATAAATAAAATAATTAAGTGGCCGGGAGAGCCTGGTTGGCCGAGCGCTAGACTCACGTTCGTGAGAACGGGAGTTTGAACCCAGCAGACCGAAAGACTCCGTTTAGTAAATGGTGACTGGTGAACGTTAAATCTGTCTGGTCACAAGGTCCTCCATGTTCAAGCATTCTATTTCAAAGCATTCCATAAGATTTCAATTGAATTTAAGCCTGAGAGATTTTTATCAGGGAATATTATTTTACTTATCCAGTTATCTGAGTGATAAACAACAATGCTGAATTATCTTTCAAACATTTGGTCTTTTGTTGTCATATTTACATTTAATTGGTTGAATTCACGCGCCGACAAAAAACAAAGCAATGTAAAAAAAAAGAAATTTAAAGTCAATTCTTTCATAGGTCAACAAAGAGACATTTTATTTTAGTTGCTTTTTATTAAATAATTACAATATTTTCTTCCATATAAAAGTAAAATTAAACGTAATCCACTACTAGTTTAAATAAATGTATTTGAACCTGAATAAATAAAAAGTATTTTATTCAGGATTGAAAATTTGAACAATTATAGGGGAGCAGGAATTGAAAAAAAAAAAANAACAAAGCAAACGTTGCCACCGGCGGAAAAGAAATACAGCCAAAATTTGGGAGCCACGTAAGAGAATTATATATATTAGATAATTACAATATTTTCTTCCATATAAAAGTAAAATTAAACGTAATCCACTACAAGTTTAAATAAATGTATTTGAACCTGAATAAATAAAAAGTATTTTATTAAGGATTGAAAATTTGAACAATTATAGGGGAGCGTGAAACTAATAGCAGGAATTGAAAAATAAAAAAAACTAGCTTTAGACAAAGTATAACTTTTGTAGATCGTCTAAAGAAACAATAATATCTACTACTCAAACTTAATTGGCACACTATTTAAACTGTTTTCAAATTTAAATCTCATTTAGAATACAGTCGGAACCCACTATAATGAATAATATAAAGTCCGCAATAAACGAGAGTTCACTATATTCAAAATTTTTCAGTAGTCGGAAATAGTGATTGCATAAGCACATAATTTGCTTTGCAAATTGTTCACGAAATTAATATGTAAAATCTGTTTACTTCGAATTTATTATTTTAACGGAAAATTTAATCGAAATGAATCGAATTAAATAAAATTCAAAATATAAAGCAAAATAGTGTTCTAATAAAATAATTTTTTTTTTTTTAATTTCTATCATTTTTGAAGGAAGTTGTAAATAAAAATGAGAATTTCTGTGCAACTTCCTTGCTTTTGTAACCTCTCCGCATGATTCACTCTATCAAAATGATTATTAGTAAACTCTCCCTTATAACAGGTATTACATCTTTTTTTTAATTTAAAAGTCATAATACTTTTAAGTTTAACACATAGACTGAAAAATCTCGTAATATTTATTTAAATGATTTGCTGAAAGGAAATTTGAATCCACCATAAATGAACTAAAAAAATTTCAACCGTTCTTTATAAGCGGATGAAATAACATTTCGGAGGGGACCACAAAAAAAACTATTTCTACAACCGCAAATACACTATATCCGGGTTCATTATAACTGGGTTAGACTGCGTTTTAAAAATACAAATAAGGTTTTAAATTTCAGTATATTTACGAGGCGGCTAAACGCTTGCCAACCTTGATGATTGCTTCGCAATAATTGTTTCTTGACATAAAACAGTTGAAATTATTCATCTAAAAATATATACGTACTAAAAAGAACACTTGTCCCGCACACGTCCAAATATTTCCCTTATAACACTATTAAGATCAATAAGTGAACATAAATCAATTTTATAAGCAATCGTTTTTTGAAATAACATTTAAAATTAAAAGTATAGTGTTATAACAAATTTGATGAGTTCACAACAATAATTTACTATTTTTGCTTACCAAACAAACTGATGTAGTATATTTTAAATACAATTTTTGCTTTCATCACCTTGTGTGTGAAGTTAAATTCTAAATCATTTAAAGAATCTCTTTGAAGGTAATTTATAATAGTATATTAATGTAATTTGTACCAAAGAATAAAATTGTGAAACGGTTAAGGAGATCAGAAAACGATTTAAATATCTTAAAATGTAAGGTAGAATTACGTTATTCTATCTATAATCCCAGTAAACACACACCTTGCGGCAAAGGTAAGGCCGTAAGCTGTCATTCTAGGTAGAATAACGGCAAAAGGCAAGTGCAATAGGGTCCGTTATCGTTAGTTTTGAGGCATTTCAGGAAGAGGCGGAATAAT
This sequence comes from Parasteatoda tepidariorum, assembly GCF_043381705.1. Taxonomy (NCBI): domain Eukaryota; kingdom Metazoa; phylum Arthropoda; class Arachnida; order Araneae; family Theridiidae; genus Parasteatoda; species Parasteatoda tepidariorum. The sequence goes on from NC_092210.1 coordinate 92,879,321, forward strand.
TATACAGGCCCGAAAAATAAAATGGATGTTTGGCCTTTTACACTTAATTAGTAATAGGACTTTCATATTATACCATTAATTAATTGTAAGGTTACTAAAGATTAATAATGAATGGTGCTTTTAACTCAAATTTTTTTTAAAAAAAATCAGTTGAGAATGGTATAAAATCCATAGAATAATAACCGTATTTTGAGAGGTAAAAAAACAACTTTTATTATTCTTTGAGAATTGCAGATTCTTACATAGAATATTAAAAAATTGGAATTTTAGTATTTTCCTATAACCTTAATATACTTCCTGGAATTACTTATTACATTTTTTAGAAAAATAACTATTAAAAAATAATAATTTTAAATTTTATTACAATCTTTAAATAAATATTTTAATATTAAATAAATTAATATTATTAAAAATTAATATCAATTTTTAAATAATATTAAGTAAATATAATTATTTTTCTTTGTTTCTGTTTTTTCTTCTTTTTGGAATCATTTTTCAAAGTATAATTTTTAACTCGAAATATAATATATTCTTATTTTCTAGAAAAATTTAATATTTATTTCGTTAAAAATAAGAATAAAAATTAATACTTATAACTAGAACAATTCTTTTGTTCATTGAGAAAAAGATTTTATTTTTAACTTCGATTGTTTATTCTAAAATTTTGTTTATAATTTATTGCATTAAACGTGTACTTAAAAGGGGACTTAAAGAATTAAATACTTATTATTTTATTGAAACAGGAACACGTTTATTTTTAACGTTAAAGGAATCCAAAAAATCTCAGTTTTATAATTTATGGTAAACAAATAATAATAATCTAGTAGTAATTTTATATGATAGCAGTAAAAAGCTAAAGGGTCCGTTATTGTTTGTATTTCGGCATATTAGGAACAAGCGATATGGAAACTTTTCCCATTGGTTATGCTTTGATCGGTTAAAAATTATTGCTGTAAGGCCTAAATGAAATTAACATAAATATTTTTCCAGACTATAATTCCTTTTCTAAACCTTCTTGAAGAAAAATGAAATTGAATAGGTAAGTTCAGAAATCATAGAAATAAAATCTATTTATAGACAATAAAAAAAAATATTGTAAATTGCTTATATTCTCCTTGAAATTATAAATATCTTGAATTTAGAGTAAGGATTATTAATGAAATATGCTCTTTTATTACATTTATTACATTAATTAGCAAATTTTTAAGAATTTTGTAATTATTGCAAATTTATATAAATAAAAAATTTCCTATTTCAAATGAGTGTGCACCATTTAAAATAGGAAATTTTTTACTTATATAAATTGTTTTTTTATTTTTTATTTTAATTTTCATTTTAAGCTTAGTATCTTAGTTTAATTACTTCTTAAAAACAAGATTCAAAATAGCTTAAATGGTCTTAAGAATTTTGAATTTAAGAAAAAAGTGTGTTTACATTTTCTGAATGGTTATAGCAAATGTCTAGTCTAAAAAAGTAAATAACTTTTTTTTCTGAACTTTTAAGCAATATTTGAAAGTAATAATTGTTTGAGAAATTTTTTTCTTAAAAATATGTTTTTAAGTAATAAAAATACATTTGGATATTTTTATTAATTAAACTTCAAAATGTTAAGCAAATTTATTATTTTTTTTTAAATTTATGATGCAGGATATAAATAAAAATAAAAATTATACTTTTAAATTGTTCAATATATTTGTTTTCATTTGCACAAAAAGAATTTTTTCATGCAGCATTATATTTATTTTTACATTAAGAAAATTTATATACATTAGAAAGTTTATATACATTAAGAAAAAACTGTTTCGAATGCAATACATAGAGGGCGCAGTTTTTTTTTAAATTTTTTTTTTAGACGTGTTTTTGAGTCTTTCCGATAGATGGCAGAAAAACTATTTTTCTAGTTTTTACACCATTACAAGTGAGAAATAAATATATATGTATATATACATATATTGCAAAAAAATGTAGACCTTCGTATTTTAAATAAGAAATAAAACTCACTGTCGCAATAAGAACAACGCCAACAAGAAATAATATGAATATTATGGAAAAACAATTGTATGAAAGAAAATGAAAATCTCTTCCTATAAAATAGCATGGCTTGTCAATGGCTAACTAAAGCGCTTTTTAAATCTTTTTTTTCTTCCAATTACATATTCTTAATAATACGCTGAAAAATTACCTATTATGAATTTAATGCACAATTCTATAAAACTTAGCGTTATTTTTATAAGATAATACGTACAAAATTTTTGTTATCAATTTTTTAATAATTTGCATTAAGAAAGCAAGACTCTTGTTTGCGTATGCTTATCACAAAACATTTCATATTTTTTCCTTTCTTCCTTTTTCTCTATCTTTATTTGTGCAAAGAGAAAATATTTAATACTTTTTCCTTTCTTCAATTTTCTCTCTCTTTATTTGTGCAAATAGAAAATGTTTTTTATTTTTTCCACCATAGAGTTGTATAAGGCCCGTTATGATTTATGGGTAGGGTTATATGATTTATGCTATAAAAGGCAAATTTCTTGCATTAACAAATTCAAATGTTATATTACAAATAAATATAGTTTTATTTTAATTAATTATAACCTTTTTTCATTTTTTAGCAAAAGAAATCAACGAAGTCGATTTTTAATGCATTGAACTCTGATTAAGAATGTTTTTATGAGAAAGTCGTTTTAATTTGGACGAAAATTACTCACAAAATGAAAGTTGTTGTTCTTTTGATATTTTAACTGAGCTATGAAGTTTGATTATAGCATATGAACGTATTAAAAAAATTGAGCTGCGTGTTAAGTAAATCCTTCGATTATGTTGGGAGGAAGGGAGTTATTTCAGTTAATTTATTGTCTTATTTTATAATTTTGTCTTTTTTAGGATGTTTTCCTTTTTAAAATGAATTTCTTGAAATGAACTCAATGACTTTAAAAAAATCTATGACCAAAATAGCTTTCAAAACAATCACGTAATCATCAATGAGCCTTTTAAAAATTCAAGAGAAAAATTGCAAAACTTGCAACAAATAATAATCATAATTTTTCCCTAAGTTGTACTCAAAATACAGTTATGTGTTTCATACAGATATTTATTTATGAAGGTGAAAAATTATTACTGTAAGAAACAGTCTGCACAGAAGTGTGCAAACAATAATATTATATAAATGAATAGATAAAAATGAATAATGATGCACGTATGCGTTATTCTAATCTGCCTGAAACTGCCATGATTTTATTAATTTTGATTTTAAGATTCGCGCAAGATTTTTTTTTCTTTTCCCACATGATGTTTCGACCATTTTTCGCTTAAGCTTCTCCCTTTACTTTTTCCTAATTTTCCGTAAAATGATCACTAACGTTTTTTTTTTTTTTTTTTTTTTTTTTTTTTTTTTTTTTTTTTTTTTTTTNACTAGTTTGAGCAAATACTCTATTATGAACGATTTAATATTAAATATATTGATTCACTCTTAAAACTCAATGACCGATAATCTGATACAGGGCTTTAACCAGGGATTAGGATATGGATTGTTTGGACACCTGCCTGCAATCCAAATAATTGGAAAAAAATATTTGTCTTAGCAAAATAAGGAAATCTATTGGGAGTACAAATGAGTTCGGTCCGTTTTTTTGTGTGGTCAAAAATGCGTTTATTTCAGAACAAAATGAATGAACAGATTAATCAAAGTATTGCTACTACGTTTTTCCACCTCTCAGGCAATTTTCGAATTCCACCTCGAAAAAATGCCTCGTCTTTTGAGGCGATCCAAGTTAGGAGTCAATTTTCGATTTCTGCGAAAACAGTGAACTGGTGACCTGCCAAGTCGTGCTGCATCCGTCGGAACAACCAGTAATCAGAAGGAGCAATGTCCAGCGAATACAGCGGGGGTGGTAAAATATCCCACTTGAGAGTTTCCAAATATTTTTTACGACTTTTGAGAAATCAGGCTGACCATTATTATGCAGAAGAATAACTTTGTCATGTCTTTGCTCGCAATCCAGCCGCTTTTCTCGTAATGTTCGGCTCGAACGAATCAATTGCAGCCTATACCGACCGCCCTTAATGGAATCACCAGGTTGTAGCAGCTCATAGTATACAACACTATTCACCATTACTGAAACGTCGAAACCATGATTTATCTGTTGGAGCATTGTCACTTTAAACTTTTACAAGCATTCGATGCTCTTCAGCTGCACTTTTCCTCCAATAAAAGAAGAAACATAAAACCTATCCCAAATGTACTTAGTTACAACAAAGTAAAAAACATGGTTTTTGTATGAAATTCAAAGCGATATAAACTGAATATTATTGTCAGATGTTTAACCCCTCTGAAACCACCGAAACCAGCTGACACTGTATAACATTCATAACAGCAGAGCCATCTTTTAAAAACGGACCGAACTAATTTGTACTCTCCAATATTAAAAATATGATTTTCAAATTCCGGTCCGTGGAATTGGAAGTAAAATTCGTTTAAGTGCAAAATGCAGCTATACAGCAACAAGCTTAAGTTTAAATGATATTGCTTCGTATTATAAAATATTAGAGAATTTGGATACCTGGAAAATCTGTATTTATCTTGAAATAATAGCCCTTTGAAAATTGATTTTAAAAATTAGAAGAGTTCATTATTTCCTATAAGTATTTAAAAAATATCCCAACCGTAAGTATAAAAATAAAGCAGTTTTATCTTAAATACTTCTGCAGCACACTGTTATATTTACCTTTTATTGATTAATAACAGTTGATTAATAACGGTAATATTGATTAATAACGGTTTGGCAGACGATGTAAATCAAATATTTTGAATGTGACGGTGTGGATAAAAAGTTATTCTAGAATATTTCTTCCTAAATTGATGATAAATGCAAGGTATGTTCATTATGAATTTGTAGCAGAGAACGTGATGTAATATTTGCAAAAATTAATACTAATTCGCACCCCTTCTTATGGATACGTCGTGATGTATAATATATTAAAAATAAATATATGAACGAATGCTAAAAAACATAAATATATCAACGAAAGACCAGATATTTTTTCATCTTGTTTTTTAAAATTACTTAAATTAATTTTTTGCAATAAAACTCGGAAGTTTCAAGTGAAAAAACACTCCTAACATTCATAAATTCTCCGAAGATATAAAGTGAAGGGTTTTGTAGGGTTGCTTTGCTTTTAATTTTTTTAGAATCTCGCCAATGTGATAAGCAATATTCCCCCCCAAGCACAATCCTCCAACCAAAGTTTCTGCTCACAATAGTCAAGCAGTGAAGAAATCTATCATTCATGTGTGGCAAGGGTCTGCACTATTGATTCTAGCATAAAATGTGCCATCTATGCAAAAATGTGCCACTGCATATTACCTTAACCAATTAAAGAGCAGAATAGTTATTTAAAACCAGAATTGCTTTATTTGAAAAAGATTTATTTTAAAAGTCAATTCCAAGTTAGACAAAATTAAACGTTAAATTTCACTGTTTCAATCCTTCTTTACACTTAAATTGCATCACATACATACAATTCGAGTGTTAATAAAAATAGCATCGGATTTAAAGCTGGAAAAAATACAAAAGCTATATAGCATGATTTTAAAAAAAAGTTACCAATTTTTTCTTCTACGAAGTCGATATAATATTCAAATAAAAATACATTATGGGAAAAATTACTCGTTCTCTAGTAACGTTCTGTAGTAGTAGAAAAATGAAGGAAAAGTAACTTATAGTGACAATACAAAATAATAAGCACACATTTAATCATTTTCAAAGGTCATTTGCAAAAATGTTTCGTCGGTAGGGAGCTGGGCCCATGTCCGAGAGTTCGTGGGTTCGAACCCTACCGGCCGAAGACTCCCCGTGTAGTAAATGGTGACTGATGCACGTTAAATCTGCCGAGTCGCAAAGTCCTTCATGTTCCCATAACAAATCAAGATCACTGGGGGTACTGGATTGGAGATCGATCGTTCTCTGATTCAGGTTAAAATTGCGATCTGTGGATGGATGAATGGATGTGTGAATGGGTCCTCCCTATAAAACGGGCTGTGACGTGTGTGTGTCTGAAGACGAATTCTTGGATATAGGATGGCGCCACTGAAAAACAAGAAACACACACTCTGCCTTAAATTTGCTCGGTTTCACCCAGCAGGCTTCCCCGTGTGGCAAGTGACATCATCAGCAACAGCAGCAACAAAAACATCGTCTTTTCTGACAAGGGTTTTTGGGTTAACTTTTAAAATTGTACTTTGTTTTAAGTCTCAGGAATTAATCGCAGAAATATGGCTGAAATATAAAAATAAGGTTAAGAGTGCCGAAATTCTAACTGTTTGCCTAAATAAACTGTCGGTATAGTTTTGAATTTACGGTCAATTTGCAAATAAAATTTTTAAAAAAGGCATAACTATTTAGGCGAAATGGAATGATTTTGTAATTAGAACTTAGTGGAGCTCTTTTAATCATTAATAGGTGAAAAATGAAATAGCGTTTCATGCAACGCACAGTGGGCGAGCATCCAAGGTTTCGTGGAAAAATTAGTGTTTCGATAAAATTTGTTTCAAAATTTGCGGGGTTTTATGTGCAGGTAAATTGAATTCATCGTTGAAATTTTGAAATGCACTAAAAATACGAAAAAACAAACAAAATGCCGTCTGAAATATGGAGAGCAAAAATAAAAATAATATAGTGCGTTTAAATAATTAAATACAGCAAAGAAAATATAATACTTTCGTAATTTTATATAAAAAATGAAAAGCAAATTATACTACTGAAGTAATATTACAAAATAACGCGAAAACATGAAAAAAAAAACATAATTTTTGTATTTCGGTATACTTTTAGTCCACCTTTGCAATACGGGCAAAATGGGGCAGGTTTTTTTAAAGGAAGAAACATCAAAGAAGACGACAAAAAAAAGTTTAGCTAATGACCTAGTGAAACTTTTTGGAACTAAGTTTCGAAAGTTATTCAAGCATTGTAAAATGTCAAATGATAAGATATAAACTATAAGTTTGTCAAGATTATTAACTAATCCAACAAATTGAAGAATTGTACAATAATTTCAGACTAATTACTGTGATAAAAATGCAACAGTAAGGTGAAACTTCTATATATATTTCTGTAATAAAAATTTTAAAGTTACATTTAAAAAAATTTTTTTTTAACACATTTATCATTAAATTGTACTCTCGTCGGTCCAAAAAGTAAATTATTATGTTTGGAATGATTATGAATACTTATTTTGAGTTATATTAAAACTGCCTACACATAGTTTGGTTAAAAAAAAATTAAAAAAAAAAGTAAAAAATTAAATGTTCAACTTTTTTTTACTTTTGACTAATTTTTGACTTTTGGCCCACAGTGCACTGATAACATGGCAATTTTCATAATACAAAACGAATCCAATGAATCCTTTTCATACCTCCTCTTTAACGAGTGCAGTTCTTTTAGAATTAATTTACTGAAATCCGGTTAAAGTTTAACGTTAATTAAAAAAAAATTAAAAAACACACCCATAGTTGGCAAACATACAAATATTTAAACAAATAAAATGTTTTTTAGACAGTGACGATAATTTATACCTTGACTGCAGCAGATTAATTGTTGTCAATTGATCAGCTTCTACAGTCCCTTTTTAGAGACGATTCTAAATATGCATCATGCGCTTACTGATAAATAGTTGTTCGACGCAATTTATTTTTAAGTATCCTTGTTTTCTACATGCTGCCTCCGTTACCTGTTCGCTACCCTCAACAACTCTTGTAGTTTGTAACCCGGGTAAAATTAAGTTGTTGATAAGATTAAGGGTAACCCGGACGAAAGTAATATATTGGACTATTTTAGTATCTGCAATTTGAGTGGACTTCTATGTCTGTTATGCCTGATTTCTGGTTGAGAGGTTGGTTCTAATGCCACTTTCCACACGGGAAAGCCTGCTTGGTGAAACCGAGCAAATTTAAGGCAGAGAGGGTGCGATTATTCTTGCTTTTCAGTGCTGCCATCTATGGCCAAGAATTCGACTTCTGCCACATCATACGTCGCACCTGTTTATAAGGCTGACCCATTCATGCATCTATTCATCCATCCACAGATCGTAATTTTGGCCTGAATCAGAGAACGATCGATCTCCAATCCAGTACCCCCAGAGGCATTGATTTGTTATGGGAACATGGAGGAGTTGCGACTCGACAGAATTTTAACGTGCATCAGTCACACGGGGAGTCTTCGGCCGGAGCGGGGTTCGAACCCACGAACACTCGGACAAGGGCCCAGTGCCCTACCGACCAAGCTATCCCGGCCTTTCTTTTTCATTCATATCTTATTCTTTTTGTAAATTTGAATTAGAAAATAAAATTTAAAAAGAAACTTTTTCGCTTTACTACGTCAGGTTGTAAAAGAATTATAACTTATTATTTTCTTCATGATTGTCATAGATAATATTTGATCGAATTGAAAATGTAATTATAAATATTAGGCAGCATTTATCTAAACACACATTTCACCCCATTTTGGAAAAAGATGCAAAACAAGTTAAAACTTTAAATTCTATTCTTTACTTTAGATATAAACTTAAACTTACCCTTTCAATTCGGTACTATATTTTATAGTATTTGCCTATAGTAATTATTTTAGAAGCAAGATCTTCAGTAGTTCATACTAATTTACGATAAGCATAGCGCATATACAAGATAGCTGGTAAACATTAAACTTATTGTCCGATATATTGTATAGAAAATAATTAGAAGCAGTTTCTTTTTTTTCTTCAATTTATTGTTTTTATTTTGTTGATTTTTAACTATTTTTTCCATGGTCATATTCTATTATTTTTTTTTTCATGAAAAGTCTGGAGATTCTGACTGGAGAGTGCGAAGGAAAACTGTCGGATGAACTAGAATGACCATCAACAGAAAAGAACATGTTAAAACTACATTTTAACTCAATAGCATCCATTTTATATTCTATAGTTTGTGGTATCCTTTGTATTATTGAAATATTTTAAGATTATTAGTAAATAATTGCTCATAATTTAAAAGAAAATATTTTTTTTAAATCATTAAAATTTTTTATCAAAATACTTATTTTTGATTAGCAAAGGTACTTTCCTAAAAAAAATGTAAGTTATTTTTTACTTGTTTAAAATTGACCACATACTAGACTAAAATTAAACATTTTAATCATACTAAAATTATTTATATTTGCTAGAGGAAAAATTTTTTTTTAGTCAAATGATTTAATTTTAGCATAACTTATCTAATTTTACCTAATTCTGAATTAAAATACTTAAATTTCCCATTTTAATTCTAAACTATATTTTATAGTATTTGCCTATAGTAATTATTTGAGAAACAAGATCTTCAGTAGTTCATACTAATTTACGATAAGCATTGCGCATATACAAGATAGCTGTTAAACATTAAACTCATTGTCCGATTCTATGGAAATTAGTTTTAATTATATTGATTTTTAACTGTTTTTTCCATGTTCATACTTTAATTATTTTTTTTTTCCTTCATGAAAAGTTCTGAAGGAATACTGTGAATGAAAACTGTTGGATGAACTAGAATGGCCATCAACAGAAAAGAAGGTAAGAACAGGTTAAAACTACATTTTAACTCAGTAGGATCCCTTTTATAATTTGTGGAATCCATTTTATAAATTCATTGCAAAATTAGAAAATCTACTTTTTATTCTGTATGCAGAACTACATTTTTAATAATTTCTTTTTCAATAATTTGTATTACTGAAATATTTTAAGATTATTGATAAATGATTGTTTAAAATTTAACAGGGAAATTTTAAAGGAAAATTTTTATAAAGAAATAATGGAAATATTTTTTTTAAACCTAAATATGTTTTAATCAAAATAACTGTTTTTGATTTGTGCAAGTACTTTCCGAAAATGCTAGCTTTTTAGCTATCCAAATTTTTTACTTTTTAAAAAAAGTTTTGGTCTGTTTTTTAAAATTTATGTCCACACTAGAATTACTTGTGTTTATTAGAGGGAAAACATTTTTTTAGTCAAATGATTTAATTTTATCATAGCTTACATCTTGTTTTAAAGTAATATTTTTCTTCTTAATTTTTAAAAATATTAAAAAACTATATAGTATTTAAATATTATAAATTTTAACAATGTATGACATCTTATTAATTGTTAAAATTTATAATAAATTAAAAAATTATTACATAGCTGTTATTAAGTGCTTAAATTAAAATTCTATTTATCCTTCAATAACAAAATATATGGACTGATTCATTATTACAAATTGTTATACTTACATCCTGACAAATTCTGAAATTCTGAGTATATTTTAATAGAGCTATTTTTAAACAAAAAAAATTAAAATTTCGAAAATATTAAAGAAATGAGCAAAATCATAATTCAATCCAAATTAGTTTTACACTGATAACAAAAAACTTCAAAAATTCGAAAAACTAAACAAATTTTAGACGCGAACTTTATTTCTATTTATGCTTTTGATAGCAACAAGCTTCATGTGTTTTTAAGATAAAAATGCTTTTATTTAATTTTGTTCAATAATCACATTAATTAACTAATTTTATCTCTCGCAATCAGAAAAGTAATTTGGTGATGCTGTTTGTTTTATTAAGCATTTTCAGAACATTTCATCCCATAAATATATCTTCACCGATATATTTGCAGGAATGCTACGATATCAAACATTTAAAAACCTTTTATTTATATTTATTTTTAAAAAAATCGCTTCCCATTAAACTTTCTAATTAACAGAAAATTTTTATAATAAAATGAAATTTTTTTCGTCTGGTTCTATTCAAATTAACACTTTTTATAAAAAAAAAAATCCAATAAATATTTTAAGAGAGCATTTGGTTTAAACCATCCAAAATTGATGGCATATAATTTATATTCTTATATTATGACATATAATTTATATTTTTTAGTTAGTGGATTCCGTTATGTAAATTCACAATAAATTTGGAAAATCTTGCCTTTTTATTGCATTTTTTGATAACTTCTTCCACAATAATTTGTATAATATCATTTTTAGGTAATAAGTACTTAATGCTGTATAATTTTGAAGGATCATGTATTTTTTAAATTGATAGAAATCAATTATGATGAGAAACTATTATGATGAGTATATATTCTTTCTAATTAAAAAATTATTCAAGCTTTGCTATCAAATTCTTTATTTAAACTACATCTTTATGTTCAATTATTAAATGGATTGATTTCTAGTTTTAAAATGTAATACACTCATGGACAAAAAAATTAGCGCACGAAGGAGGTGGAGTCAAAATGAAACAAAACTTTACATACTCAATGACTACTTTGAAGTAAGTAAATGATTTGAAAGTCAAAGATTATCGTTTTTATTTCATTTTCGAATCATTTAAGTAGTCATTAAGTATGTAAAATTTCGCTTCATTTTGACGATTCCTTCTTGGTGCGCTAATTTTTTTGTCCATGAGTATATATAAACAGTGTTACGTGATATGGACTTTTGGAAGCATTTTAAAAGTCAATTGTTTGTAACAGATGAGTTTAAAGTAAAGAAGTTTGGTTTGGACTTTTTCAAAGGCAATGATCGTTCTCTCTATTTTTAGACTAACTGTTTAATAATACTATAAAAAGAAGTTTTAGCCAGGTTGTTTCGTTATACGGTTAGATACCAAATATGTAAAATATTTTTTTTCCTCTCTTCAATGTGACTAACGGGAAATACAATTGACAATACATGAGAGTGATTATAAAAATTCTTTTTTTACTACCTTACGCAGAACATCAGGCTGAACCAAAAGTTAGACGAACCAAAAAGAAAAGCTGCTTTGATGATTGAAGTATTATGAAAGAAAAAAAAGGCAATAAAATAGTTTGACTTTTTATTGTGAAAGACATTGGAGTTGAAATTGCCATTAAGATATACTTAATAGGTATAATACCGTAATAATAAAAAGAAAAAAACAGCCACACCTGCTTCAAAATCACAAAATCTAAATCTCATTATAGAAAATTAACCTTCCGATCTGCTTTCTTTCTTCTTATTGATGTATACTTCATCATCGGCAAAAAAAAAAAAATCATTTGCAATGCTTCCAACTTCAAAAAAACTTTTGTTGGATTGAAGGAATTTGGTGAATAAAATATATCTATTTTCTTTCATTAGAAAGGAAGTCGGCATATGCCTCAAATCCCTGTCATTTTTCGTGCGTTGTCAAGAAAATTAAGTACCCCCGTACTTTCAAGCTAGCTATATTATTGAAATGGCTAACAGTAGCACTAGCACGATCCCCAGACAAGCTAATTGTCACAAAAAGGCATTTGACAGACAAAAAAAACCTGAATGTAAAGCAGTTGTGTGCCTAAAGAGACATTTCTCAACAGAAAACAGACAATTTTATTTTATTACCGTCGTTGAGCAGCCGACCCAATTTTTTGGGGTTTACGACTACTAATGTTAAGACTCCGAAGCCTTGTCATTTTGAACACAATCCAGAAGACAAGGGAACTCTTGAATCAAGTATTTGGAGATATTTGCCTTCGTGGAATACAATTTATTGGAACTAACCCGCCTTTTCGTTACATGGCGAGGAAGACCACGAAAACCTACCACGGTTAGCCTCAGTGCAAGGGGTCTAACTCATTATCCATCTACCACTGAGAATATTTCACGTCAGCACTGTGGTTGGTGCAAGCCGGATGCAGAATTCGTATCGATCAGCCATCGCTGGGATTCAAACCAGGTTCCTGCATTGGAAGGCGAACACTATCCCCTGAGCCATCACGGCTCGCAGAGCATTGAAATTAATTTCTTTCGTTACTAGAACCTGCTCGTTCTACTCACCAACCCTTATAATTGATTTTTAGCCATAATTTTTTTGCGTTCTTCAAGTTAATATTTTTCACCAACATTTCGTTCGTGAAATATATTTATAATTTTACGCTCAATATTTTTGTAAGAACTTTTTTAATATATTAATTGTCACAACATAAACAATCAACTGCACTTGAAATATAATGAACTGTAGTTAAATATACAATTAAGACGTAATTTTCCGGCCAATAAAAATAGACCGACAACAACGGAAAACTGCGACACCGTCATTAGATTTTTATGTATGGTAAGATACCAAATGTCTAAAATGCGATTTTTTATTCTCTCTTCGATGCGACTGATGGGAAATACAATTGACAGTACACGAACGTAATTATAAATACTATTTTTAACAAATTACATTTACTATTTTACGCAGAACATCAGGCTGAACCAAAAATTAGACAAACTGAACGAAAAGCTGTTTTGATGATTGAAGTATTTTAAAGAAAAATGCAATAGAAATGGTTTGACTTTTTATTGTGATGGACATCGGAATTGAAATTGTCATTAAGATATTTAATAGGTGGAATACCCTAATAATAAAAAGAAAAAACAGCCACACCTGCTTCCTAATCACAAAATCCAAGTCTCATTATAGAAAAAGAAAAGGAACCTTCCGATCTGCTTTCGTTCTTCTTATTGATGTGTATACTTCATCCTCGGGGGAAAAATCATTTGCAATGCTTCCAACTTCAAAACAACTTTTGTTGAATTGAAGGAATTTGGTGATTAAAATACATCTATTTTCCTTTATTAGAAAGGAAGTCGGCATATGCCGCAAATCCCTGTCATTTTTTGTGCGTTGTCAAGAAAATTAAGTTTCCCCGTATTTCCATACTAGCAATATTATTGAAATGGCTAACAGTAGCACTAGCACGGCCAACAGACAATCTAATTATCACAAAAAAGCATTTGACAAACTAAAATCCTGGATTTAAAAGCAGTTACATCTGAGGGGATTTTATTATCGACGATGCCAACCTTCATCTATCAAAAGGTACCTCATGATCGAAACAAGTTAGCGTGTCTTATATTCTAAGGGAATTGGTATTTAATACTTAGAGTGGTAGTTACGCCACAATACTCCCCTTCTAGAATTTTATCTGCGATAAAATTCGATGAACGATTACCACTAGTTGATTCATGTTGTTTATTTATTTACTAGAGGCCTCCGCCCCCTGGTCGCTACCGCTCGCCAACCCCCGATAATTGCTACGCAATTACATTTTTGTTTGCTTCGCGAACAAAATTAAAGTCGTTTCCCTGGAGATTAGCTGGCAATATTTCTACACCAATAACGCATAGAGAGAATATGATAGGATTGTAAAATCTCAGAGGTGCTTATTATCAGCATTATAAACTTCTATAAAGCAATTTTAATACAAACAATATTATAAGTTTATATAAAGCAATATTATATAAAGCAATATAAGAAGCAATATTATTTAACACAATACTATAGGGCATTAGCCGGAGATTAATCTCTGTATCCGAAGCACGCGTGGCAGAGCCTAACTCAAAGCATTGATGAACTTATAGGATGCCGGTAGCTCCCTATAGGGTGCTTCACCCCCCCCCAGTAATTTAAATTTTAAACTGAAAAAAATTAAAACCTTATGAAAAAAGAATTTTAAATATGGCAAACAAATTAAAACATGTAATATTAATAAGTTGATGCTGAGTAATATTTTAAAAGCAAATACCATTGCAAGTAACTGCCTAATTAACTTCTATACTGTCAACTGACAAAATATTTTAGTTTCAATCAGACAAAAGGCAAATTATGTAATAAAAACATATGTAACTGAAATTCGAAAAATTGAATTAAGCAATTTAATTTTTTTCTCGTACTGTGAATACTAATAAAAAACAAATAAGAAATGAAAAATTATGTTATCAATGATCAATAAACATTTTTGTCTGATATGTTATAAAAAATAAGGTGAAAATAAAAAATTACAAATTTACAATAGATCTCTGAATATTCATAAAACCTAGCTATGTACATTTTTCATTAATTTTTCTTTTCAGATCATTTTGTGTAACAATGATTTGCACTTTTATGCATTATTTAAGAAATATCTCAAACATATATGAACTGTTAATTAATATTTCCGGCTGAACGATTTTTTGAAAGTAAGTAAAAAACAACTAAATGTAAGGAAAAACAATGATAAAATTAAAATCTCCTTATATACAACATTTTTTATCAATTTCCTTTCCATATTATTAGTTTTCATTTAAACATATCGACTCTTCAACGTTTCTTCGCCGCGCATTCCGCTGTCGCGTATTGATAGCACTACGATTATTTTCCCGGTAAGTTTGTGCAGCTAAATTATGTTCTATGTTGCTGTTGATATCGCCTAAGATATTCACGGTGATCCATTTTTTATAAAAGATATAAGTATTTTAAAGTAAACTCTGTTCAATATATTTTGATAATTTGGTATGTAAATAGTTTTTTGAGAGAGTGTTGATTCGTTCTTCCAATAACTCTACCCGATTTATCAAAGCTATTAAAATATATTGGAATTATAAAATAAATAACTGCGTTCCATCAAAACAAACATTTTATTATAAAACTTTAGAACAACTATCTTTTTAAATTGCCACTCAAAATTATTAATAAACACTGGATAAAATTGCGTTAATGACACTTTTATCTAATGACGTCATAAACAAACGTTTGCATAAAGTTTAGTTCATAATAATCATATATAATCGTTCGCATAAATAATCGTTTGATCTTTTTATAGCTGTACGTAACATGTGATATTTTATTTTTTTTATTTATTTTTTTTTTTTTGGAATGGCGATGTTATAATTTTAATTAATTAATCTTCCTTTTTATGAACGCAATAGTAGAGTTTTCTTAATTATTTGAGGAAGTTTTATTTGAGGTCAGTTTGTATTTTGTATTTTTTGACAGCATTATTAAAAATTATCACCTTTCACACACATGCGTTCTCAATTTTGATTGGCTGTTTTGTGCGTTACTAACCGGAAGTCTTCTGTGATTGGCTATGTGTTATCATTCCACTCTCTTCTTATAGATAAAGATTTTTGCTCATTATATTTTCTTCACTTTTTAACTTTCGCTTTTTGTTTATAGCATTTCGCTCATTTTTTTCTTCTTAATTTTTGTTTATTGACCGGGAGACTTTATTTACTTCAGATTTTTTTTGAGCATATTTATTAAACTGTTTAATGTGGTCCATCCAAAAAAGTTAAGTTCATATCACGTCCACAGGTCACCATTGAGGGGATTTATTTATCGACTATTAATGTTGGCAAGTATTTGTACGGCACACATCCAAACAGACATTTAAAAACAACAACAAACAATTTTATTTTATTTTATAATCGTCGTTGAGCAGCCGACCCAATTTTTTGGGGTTTACGACTACCAATGTTAAGACTCCGAGGCCATAATGTCATTTTGAGCCCAATCCAGAAGACAAGGGAACTCCTGTATCAAGTATTCGGAGAAATTTTCCTTCGTCGAAGACTTTTTATTGGAACTAATCCGCATTTGCGTTACATGAAGAGGAAGACCACGAAAACCTCCCATGGTTAGCCTCACTGTAAGGGATCTAACCCATTATCCTTCTACAACTGAGGATATTGAACTCCAGCACTGTGGTGGGTGCAAGCCGGATGCAGAATTCGTATCGACCAGCCATCGCTGGGATTCAAACTAGGTTCCTACATAGGTAGGCGCACAAGGTGCACTATCCCTTGAGCCATCACGGCTCGCAGACAAAATTAATTTCTTTAGTTGCTAGAACCTGCTCGTTCTAATCACCAACCCTTATGATTTTTAGTCATATTTTTTTGCCCTCTTCAAGTCAATATTTTCCCCCAACATTTCGTTCGTAAAATATGTTTATAATTTTATGCTCATTATTTTCTGTAAGAACTTTCTTAATATATTGATTGTCACAACATAAACAATTGAAAAACTGTGCTTGTATATATAATTTAAGACTTAGGAGTAGATTGTACGTCTCTAATTAAAAGACAAAGAATAACAAATTTTGCTCGTTAACAAGACTTATAATAACTATTCAAAAGAGAAACTGATTTTCCAACTCTTTTCGATGTTAATTTTAAGATTTATGTCCGGTGACGTTAAATCTCTCTTGGGTTAAAACATGAGTTTATAAAATGAAATGCAGGGCATAAATAGTCGTTTAAAAGAAAAGCAAAAAAATAGACAAAATTAAATTAATAAATGAAAAAAATTCAAATTAATTAGACGAAATTCTTATGCAGTTTTTTTGATTTTTTGAGAATTTAAGTAAACTCTAAAAAGTGCAGTTTCATTTAATTGTATAGTTTACAATTGATATTTCTAGTACATTTTTATATTATATTTGCCCCAGGGCTTTAAAAACCGCCCATCCTCGGCGGTCAAAGCTTCCCCACGAACAACGAATTTCTCGAATCCGACGTCCGCGCGGACAGCCGTTTTCCCGTTAATGTTCGTGATACATTTTCAATTTTTGTCATTAGAATTGATGTTTTCTCTGTCTGGGAATACTACAGCGGTTGAAAGGGGCTTTTCAGCAATGAACTTACAAAAAAACACATTACGTACTGAACTTAAATAAGAAGCGTTAAACGCAATTATGAACATCTACCTAAATGGAAAACTCCTTTCAGATTTCTGTGCAGAAGCCTCTGCAAATCACTGGCTTGATTGTGGAACTGGCAAACGTCATATTTGATTCATTTAAAAAACGCAGTACCCTCGGATAAATTCACAGTCCAGATTACTTGAACAGTACCTACAGTAATCCTAATCCTTTACAGTAATCCTAGTAACTACTAATTCATTGTGCAATTTATATAAATGATTGTAATAAATAAGAGAAAATTATATTTTTATTTATTTAGAAGCTACGGGCTAGTTTCAAAGGAGGTCGGATACATTGTTGGTTAAGCCGTCCTCGGTGACAGGTAAAATTTCTGAGTTTTTTCGAGCCCTGATTTGCCCTATTATTTTTTTAAATTATCAAAATGTTTAATGCCTTGATAGAAACGCTTCTAAAAATGCGTCCTTAGTTCACAGGGAGAATTTTGTAAAGATAGCACTTAATTTTACAGAAAGCTATTTTTACTTGGCAATATTTTATATCAATACACGGAATATTCAAATGATGATACTTCGTATTACAAAGCTAACCATTTTTAACAGAGCTAAAATTAATAGTACAAAAACATACATTCAGTTTTTGTTCATTTATTTATGTTTTACTCGTACAAACTAGTAATATCGTTATCTGCGATGGCTATTCGAGAGTAAAATTTGAATATGATTGGAATTTTTGTTAATTTTTTTTTATAAAGGCGGGTACTTGGGTCTATTTCCCATTAGCCCCGTTTGTATGGCGGGTTACATTTACACAATCACACAAAGGAAAGGACATAGGACACAGAGAGCTACATCCATAACTAAGATGGGTTCGAACCCACAACCTGCAGCCCAGGTATCGGCTGTTTTGCTAAAATGTACAAACTACAAAGTTTTTAAATAGGGCTCGTTGTTATATAGCAAACTTTCATTGTTAGTTTGGCAATATTTCATATCAAAGCAGAACATATTCAAGTAAAAATTGGGTATATTTCATACTATAAAATGAAACGACTAGAATAAAGCATAAATTGTACATACAACTTCTGTTTTTGTGCTAGTATTTACGCTTTATTAACACCAACTATTGACACATAACAAGATTTACGAGTTAAAATTAATTATGCTCGGAACTGTACCGAAAAGTACACATTTCAAGAGTATCGTCACTTCGAAGTACTTTCCTAGGTTGAATTAAAGCACAGTGGAGAGGAAATTGTTAAAAACTTCTTTTCTTTCATTAACTATTCTTCCCCGCTGTAACAAATGATACCGGATGAAAAATAAACAATTTGGACTTTTTCTTCCCTCTTTGGTGAAGAATTGGGGAAAAAAAGTACTTTCGTTGAGGGAAAAAAAAAGTTAGGATAGGGAATATAAATAAAAATTTTCATCAATCGTTTCGAGATCGAATTGAAGAAGACTGCCTGAATTCTGTGAGAAGGGGTCCCAGTTCCATTCGTTCGAATCCCTCAACAATCAAAACATACTTGGAACACAACTGGTGCAAGTCATACCTAGAATAGTTTCGTTTTTTATTATGCGATAAAAAAAGTTTTTAATTGCTACTTCGCAGAAATGTTTTAGATTTCATAAAGATCTGTGGTCTATGATTTAAAATGAAATTGCAGTTCCGTTTTCCGAATCAAAACTCAGTAAATTTAAAAACTTCTTTAAAACATTTCATGTTTGATACAGGGAAATCTGAGAAGGTAAAACTTTTGCAATAGTGGTCTACTTATAGAGGAGAATAAATAGTTTTTTTTTTTATAATTGAATATTGAATTTGTTATATAGTACCCATAAAATCTATATAAACGCAATAATTTAAAAAAACGTATGATCTATTCGTGCTTTAAAATGAAAAAAAAATTCTATCATAACTGAGTCAATTTAAACGTTATTCAGAGAAACTTGTGTCAATGAACTGTGTAATAATCAAGGAAACTCGTGTAAATTAACTGTATAAAATTCAGAGAAACTTGTGCAATTAACTGTATAAAATTCAGAGAAACTTGTATAAATCAACTGTGTAAAATTCAGAGAAACTTGTGTAAATTAACCACCAGAGGTGTATTACTTTAATGATCAACTTGAGGATGTGTCATCTACTTTTACATTCCGTTACATTTACATACTATTTGTTTTATAATAGACTAGCCGCCAAAGGCGGCCAGCTGTTCGCCACGCTAAAGGTTTTCATAAATAAAGTTTTTTAAAACATAGCAGGAAATCTGAAGATTAGTGGACAATTAAAGTGTTCCTGTCCTGCAGTTTTGTCTTCATATCCAGTTCTGCTGCAGATGTGTTATAGCTCTTGAGGATGCTTGAAGATGTAACTTTGCTATGGTAACCTAAGGCCTATGTAACCTAACCTATAATATAACTATCAGGTGGAGACTTGTTTTTTTTGTTTTTAAAGGCCTCAGAAATTGTAAAAGCATACAAAAGTTGCTTTTGAAATCATCATTGGCCAATAGCTGAAAACCTCTTCTAATCTTCTTTGACGTCTCTCTGATACTTCTTGGGCTCTAGAATTGCTTGTCGAAATTCGGTCATGATCCATCCTTCTTTGACGTTCCACAGACGTTTCTTGGGCCCTTCTTTGAGAATCTCTTAATATCTTTTTAATTGACAAAATACAAAGTTTTTTGGAAGGCGTTTCTGCCATGTCAGTAATCGGGTTTTCAGGAAGTCAACGAATACTTTAGAACAACAATTACTATGAAAGCAAATCATGAAACTTCAATATTAAAATCTAAGTGCTTACCTGCAAACTGAAACTCCCTGAAAATAACTAATTACATTTAATAAAAACTGCTAAAATAAAGAATAGAAAAACCAAAGAGATCCAAGGTAAGTGTGATCGTTCCTTCAAAAACAATTAAATTCCTATTTTATATATTATATAGCTACAACGCTTAAGAAAAAAAAACCAAAATGCTAAATACATGAAAAGAACACGAAAAAAGAATTAATTTTTTACGGTATCAATTTCTATTTCTATATAATTTTTTATGGTATCAATTTCTATTTCTATATCGCTACAAAAATTACCGTCTTCGCTTAAGAAAAAAAATAGCGCGGAAAGAAGAAGAAAAACTTATTATAACAATTATGAACAGCGACAAATATAGTATTGAGTATAGTTAAGTGCGGCGAGCTCTCTGCTTATCGCTTATAGCTCTGCGTTTTTGCGACAAATATATCAAAGCGAAGCGTTCTATTTACGTATCGAATATGTATCCACATTTTTAATACAAAAGTTAAACTTTTCTCCACTTTGATAAATGTAAACTAATGCGACCCTTACAATTAAATTATTAATTCCATCGTATATTATTGGTTTGAGTTGTAGAAAATTAATATTTCAATTGTAAGGTTCGCATTAGCATACATTTATAAGAGTGGAGAAAAGTATATGCATTTGTTAATTCGCGATCGCAACGCTCGAGTACGCCGTCTAGCGGGAGCCTGTAAATATCGGACATTAATTTATCACGTTTTCATTTAGTTCCATCAAAGTCATTGACTGAATCAGACGCCATTTTTTAGCAGCAAATAAGAAACAAAATTTCCCTAAGGAAAAGGCCGAAGAACTTGAAAAAAATCTCCAGAATATTAGTAAATCTTTCAGGAACAGAACACGCCAAACATTTGAAGAAAAATTCCNGACAGACAGACAGACAGACAGACAGACAGACAGACAGACAGACAGACAGACAGACAGACAGACAGACAGACAGACAGACAGACAGACAGACAGACAGACAGACAGACAGACAGACAGACAGACAGACAGACAGACAGACAGACAGACAGACAGACAGACAGACAGACAGACAGACAGACAGACAGACAGACAGACAGACAGACAGACAGACAGACAGACAGACAGACAGACAGACAGACAGACAGACAGACAGACAGACAGACAGACAGACAGACAGACAGACAGACAGACAGACAGACAGACAGACAGACAGACAGACAGACAGACAGACAGACAGACAGACAGACAGACAGACAGACAGACAGACAGACAGACAGACAGACAGACAGACAGACAGACAGACAGACAGACAGACAGACAGACAGACAGACAGACAGACAGACAGACAGACAGACAGACAGACAGACAGACAGACAGACAGACAGACAGACAGACAGACAGACAGACAGACAGACAGACAGACAGACAGACAGACAGACAGACAGACAGACAGACAGACAGACAGACAGACAGACAGACAGACAGACAGACAGACAGACAGACAGACAGACAGACAGACAGACAGACAGACAGACAGACAGACAGACAGACAGACAGACAGACAGACAGACAGACAGACAGACAGACAGACAGACAGACAGACAGACAGACAGACAGACAGACAGACAGACAGACAGACAGACAGACAGACAGACAGACAGACAGACAGACAGACAGACAGACAGACAGACAGACAGACAGACAGACAGACAGACAGACAGACAGACAGACAGACAGACAGACAGACAGACAGACAGACAGACAGACAGACAGACAGACAGACAGACAGACAGACAGACAGACAGACAGACAGACAGACAGACAGACAGACAGACAGACAGACAGACAGACAGACAGACAGACAGACAGACAGACAGACAGACAGACAGACAGACAGACAGACAGACAGACAGACAGACAGACAGACAGACAGACAGACAGACAGACAGACAGACAGACAGACAGACAGACAGACAGACAGACAGACAGACAGACAGACAGACAGACAGACAGACAGACAGACAGACAGACAGACAGACAGACAGACAGACAGACAGACAGACAGACAGACAGACAGACAGACAGACAGACAGACAGACAGACAGACAGACAGACAGACAGACAGACAGACAGACAGACAGACAGACAGACAGACAGACAGACAGACAGACAGACAGACAGACAGACAGACAGACAGACAGACAGACAGACAGACAGACAGACAGACAGACAGACAGACAGACAGACAGACAGACAGACAGACAGACAGACAGACAGACAGACAGACAGACAGACAGACAGACAGACAGACAGACAGACAGACAGACAGACAGACAGACAGACAGACAGACAGACAGACAGACAGCATTATGTCAAAACACAATTATGTGCCGAGATTCGTGCCTGGGCGAGGCTTCTGGGACGATATATTGTGATTACAGACAGACAGACAGACAGACAGACAGACAGACAGACAGACAGACAGACAGACACACACACACACACGGCAGCGTTTATTATTATGTATAGATGATAGCAAATGAATAGAAAAATGCTGCAAAATTTTTTTTTTTAACCAGACTTTAATTACCAAAATATAATTTGAATTTGTTAACGAAAAAAAAAAAGAATGCATACATACGAGGCATATCCTTAAATTGATTACAATAATCAGAAACAGGGTAGAAAGTATGACGTAAAAACTGGTATCAAAACCATTTCATTTATAACTGGTTTTTGTGAAAAGTAAAACCTTTTATGACTTTTGATTATTAATAATTCATCAGTTAACTATAAAAACA
This sequence comes from Parasteatoda tepidariorum, assembly GCF_043381705.1. NCBI lineage: Eukaryota > Metazoa > Arthropoda > Arachnida > Araneae > Theridiidae > Parasteatoda > Parasteatoda tepidariorum. Next base: position 92,902,381 of record NC_092210.1, read on the forward strand.
GTTCTTTATTTCTTTTATAATTGCAAAAAAAAAAAAAAAAAAAAAAANAAAAAAAAAAAAAAAAAAAAAAAAAAAAAAAAAAAAAAAAAAAAAAAAAAAAATCATACTAGTGAGTTTTTATTAAATTTTCTTTTGTTTCCGTTTCATTTGTATATGTTACTGTGGATGACCGAAATTGTCGGTTGCTGATTTCCACCGATGAATATTGACTATCACATAGTCGCTTTGGTAAATGTCCGAAATATATACTAGGTCTAATCAAGCGCCACTGCCCGGTATGCCCTCCATCGATGTTTTTTTAATGTCAAGTGCCACTACCCAGTATGCATTTACGAAGATATTCCGAACACTGATGTTTTGCCTAATCGAATAAATATAACATCGAATAAATATAACATCGAATAAAAATAATCTCGAATAAATATGATATCGAATAAAAATAATATCGAATAAATATAATATCGAATAAAAATAATATCTAATAAAAATAATATCTAATAAAAATAATATTAACGAATAATCTAGTAAGAAATAGGATATAACAAGTATTTCGGACATTCACCCAAGCGACTATGTGAGTGTTGACATTCCCCGGTGAAAGTCGACATTCTTTTGATTTCGGTCAATCACTGTAATGTATACAAGTCATTTCTGGATGTGAATTCCGGGGAGAAGATTTCAAAAAATTAAATTCCGTGCATAAGAGGACGCCATACCAAGGGAGAAACTTTTCGTCGTCATTTCTTTCGAGGGAAGGAAAATATCTGTTCAGGCTAAGCCATGGAAGTTTCAAATAATGGTTATAATTCGAATACTGCATTGAAGTTTCGAAATCTCTTATTGATACTGTAAAAAAATAATTTCACAATATCGAGATGAAGAAAAATTATTAAAAGAACTTCTCGTAATCCTAAGTAATCTTCTCATTATTTATTTACTTTTTTTGTTGATATTTTAAAAATTTCTTTTCAGTATTTGAGACTGAACTTATTTTTTCTGTACTTTAACCCCTTGGCTACTAACGGGAATCATTTGTCCCAACAAATGTTTAAAAATTAATAATGGGGTGAAAAGCGCTTAGAAACTCATTGTAATATGTCCCAATCGTAGAGTCGAACCAAGTATACGTGTTTCATGCGTCAAAAATCCCCTAGATGGCGCTAAAGAGTTTCTTGCATGAAGTATCTTTGTGATTTTGCGCTGGGCTAGATATACCCCCACCAGTATTCTTCATTGGGACAGATTTATCTCATCCGTATTCTTCATTGGGATTGTTGTGTCCATTCATATTTTATTTATATTTTCTCAAATGAACATATAAAAAAAAAAAACAAATATGAGTTGTCCAACGTGTAATGTCGGGTTATGCAAAGATTGCTTCACCCTGTATCATACCATATAAAAAAAAAGTCCATATAATAAATCTTTCCGGAATGATAGATGTGCTTGTAGTAAGTCGACCACTACAGGTGGGACATATGTATCCCACCATTAAGTACGGCAGGGACATATATGTCCCAACCTCTAAGTTGATAAACGCTTCTCAGAAAAATCCCAAATGCTTAATTTGCCTTATTTGTGACCTATTTTGACCTTTTCAATAATAAACGGGACAAAAAAAAAATAATTTTTTAAAATTCGTACTCAAAGGGTTAAATTCATTCTGAAAGGAATTTACGACGAAAGTCCACTTAACATGTCGTGAATAGATTTTCAAGCTCAAATATAACAAGTAATATAAGAATTAAAATCAATACCTATACTTAAGGGTCAACAAAGAAAATTTTTATTTCTGTTACTTTTTATTAAATAGTTACGATTTATTTTTTCTCCCCTATTAAACTAAAGTTATTTAAATTAAATGAATGAATTAACATTCGAAAAAACTGTATTAACATTCAGTGTCATCCACTATAAATTTTAAATAATGTATTTGAACACTTGAGTGGATGAATTAAAAAGTATTTTATTTAACGATTGAACATTTGAACAATATGTATAGGTAGAGTGTGAACTAATAGTTGGAATTTAAAAGAAAAGGCGCATGATACTAGTTGCTGTACTTGTACTAGTAGAAGTACTAGTTGCTGTACTTGTGAAAGACCGGGAGAGCTGTTTGTTGAGTGCGGAATGTGAGAGGTGTATTAACATCACGTCGTAGTGTTCGATGATGCTTCTGTGGGGGACTATCCATCGAAGTAGGCGGTACCATCAAGTTATTTTTGCGAAGTGGGCGTTACTGCGTGTTCATATCACGTCCGGAGGTACCCAATGTGGGAGGGGGGGCGGAGTTATCGACCATGCCAACCTTCATCTATCAATAGGTACCTCGTGATTGAATCAAGTTAGCATGTCTTATATGCTAGTGCAGTGTTTCCAAAACTTTTGACTTTTGTGCAAGGCCGCCGACAGAATAATATAAAAGGGGGTGCAACCCTCTAACAAACTACCCTCCCCTCCCCCCGAAAAAAAATTTAAATATTCTGCTATTACATTTTGTTTTGTTATTACATATACTTTCATCTGTTCATTTTTTCAAGATACATTTCTTCATTGTTAGCAGGATAGTTAAAAAAAAGTACGAATTTCTTTACTTGCAAATTTTGCCCAGAGGCGATCGCGCTGGCATAGCTACTGACTTTGAAACACAAATAACTACAAACAGTAGTTTCGTATACTAACGTGTTTGTGCACGCTTAACATTATNTAAATTTTTCGTAACTCTGAGTATACCACTAATAAAAAATGAATGAACTTTTTGCGATAAAAAAAATCGCGCAAAAGTTAAAAATCACTGTTGACACCACTAATTATTAACTGTTAACTCTGCAAAAAGTAGCCAATAGTAAAATCTTGAACTGTTTAGGGCTGGACTGGAACGACATTCATTCCTCTCCCATTCTGGTTTCGGATTTTCTTAATGTTAACGGATTTATTGATCTGGTCTGACCCCGTCAGACCAGATGGGAATTAGCAACAACAACAATAGTAAAATTCGTAATCGTAAATTTTCGTGGCTAGCTTTGTTTTTAAATAAAAATTTTTGAAATTTTCGTTTAATGCAAGATATTTCGCATAAGAACGCGTACCCTTGATAAACTGTTCCCCGTACCCCTGGGGGTACGCGTACCACACTTTGGGAAACACTGTGCTAGTGAATTGGTATTCAATATTTATAGTTACTGCGTAGTGATAGTTGCGCTACAATACGGTTAATCGACTACACAAGTTACTAGCTGTTCTACTATTCTTAAGTGCAATTAAACCAATTTTTGTTCACAAAGATTTTGTTGAAATGACATAGAATAGCTGCCCCGCACGTTGCATAAAAAGATTGATTTTTCTCGGTAGAAATTAAATCAATTTTCTAATTTTGGATAGATCGGCAGGTACTTCATTTACGTCGCATTAGAGCTTCACAATGGGCTATTGACGACGGTCTGGGAAACATCCCTGAGGATGATCCGAAAACACGTCGTCGCAATTTTTATCCCCTCCCCTTCTCTGGTAGCCCTACGCACCAAATAGAGCACTTTACGGTAGAAAAGTTTAACGAGTACCGATACCGCACACCCTCGGTCCATACACAGGCTGATCAAGGTGGTCACCCACCCACTTACTGACCGCAACCAGTGATGCTTGAATTCGGTGGTCTAATGGGAACCATGTTTTTACGATTATTCAACTGCGGAGAAAAAATTGCAAATTCAAGCAATTGAACGAATTACTTGAATTTACACAACTTTTTCAAAGGCAAAAACACTGAAAATCTGTGGATTTGGCAAGTTTAATAAGCATGTGATAAAATAAATAAAATTCTCTTACGCGCTAAATTTAATGCAAAATATAGATTATGAAAATAGGAGAAGTAATATTTAGGATGTATTTTCTGGATTAATTTAAAGATCCTGAAAATGAAAATAAAAATTTATATTTTCATACAAAGAATTTAAATTCATAACTACTCAATGCATTTCAGGTTCTTTTCAAAAGATATCAAAAAGAAAAAAAGGGTTGAAAGAATCAACGAAAAAAATTTGTTTTTTAAATTTTCAGAATTTAGAAAAATTTAAATTTTTAATATCAGGAGATGAAACAAATTAATAAATCTAAAAGATAGGTATTGAATGTACGTGACAGAAAAATAATGTATAAAAAGAAAATACACGACGCAGCCAAAAAAGTTGATTCACAAATCTGCTGATCTAATTGTGTATATAGTTTCGGATACGATAAATTATAAGATCATGATCATGATAAAATGTTAGATTTACAAGCCCCGAAAATTTAAAAAAGGTACAAAACTGAATGACATTTTAAGAAATATAAAACACAACATTAGACTTAAATTGACCACACAAAATGAAATCGTCACTCAGAAAGAGATTTTGCGGAATTAGTCTATGCTAAAGGTGATAAATAGCAAAATATTTTTGCTATTTAGAAATAAATTAAAAATAAAATTGAAAGTGGAAGAATATAGAGACAGTATTAAACACTTAAAATATACATTTATGAAATATATTTTTACTATTTACTCAAAATAGTCCACATTTTTCTCAATTCAAACTCTGCTCGTTTGAACGTCTGAGCATTGTCTGAATAAATAACAGAACAAAGTCCTCTTCTTGATATGAAGCGACGAAAAGCAAGTAAAAATTCTTCAGTTGTTAAACTGGAAACATTTGCATGTGAAAGAATTTGTGTTATGAAAATTGTTTGATTTATTGTTCATGATATGGTAATTTAATTTCATCAATTGATATTTATTTATTTAAATTTCAATAATTTCATTTATAAAGTAACAATTTGTTAAAGGTTTGAATTAATGCTGAGGAAACATTATTTTATGAATTCAATTAATATTATTGAATTATAATCTTTATACAATTAAGAATTGCTCATACTGTAAAAAGGTACGATTATATTTTTTTGATTAATATTTGAAATGATTAATTTGTTATGAACTGAAAGTTCATCGGGGGAAAGTGTTAATATTTCTCAATATTAATAATAATTTCTAAAACTAAACAGATGGCGCTCTGCGCAGTAATGTGAAATCATTGTAATCACAGTTTCCTCCATGCCACTGTATCCTATTTCAACTCTATGACTGTATCATGAACATCATCCGTGTTTTGTTATTAAATATATTTTGTTGTAATGATTTAATCCGAGATCATCTCATCGCTTTAACACTACTGTAAATGCAATACAAAGACGAATTTGAACATATTTAAAATGATTATGAAGCATTAAGAGGAGTTTCTATTAAAAGAATCTATCCTTTCAATAATTTCCCTGAATTAGCTAAATTTGTCGATCAGCTCTCTTTATTTGTTAATCTATTCTTTAGAAAGTTTTTATAAACATGCAATTGATAAAAACGTGCCATTTATTGTTTCTGCCTATTACACATTTTTTATTTCTGCTTCTTGAAATTATATGAATAACATGCCCTTTTCTTGCGCGCATAACAATATGGCCAATAAGCTTACCATAAATGTATTAAGCAGGGCCCACGCTAGGCATTCGCCATCTCGCCAAATGCGATAAAAATCGTAAATTTGGCAAAAGTATTGGCGAATGATTTTTTTCATTGGAAAGAAAATATTTTTAAATTGAGTCTCAAAATTAGGCTAAATTGAATTTTTCCGTGCAAATCAGTATTTTTTATTCGTTTGCAGTCATTTTTGGTAGATGCGCTGCATAACCTATTAGAATTGGGCTCAAATAATATAAGCCTGAAGCAAACTACCGTTAAATAGTTTTCCATGGGAAAAAAAAATTAAGATTTGTATTTGGCGAAGACTTTCGAAAATTGACGAATACTTTTGATAATCGAATAATTTACTGGCTAATAATTTGCCAGTCACGGGCCCTGCGTAATCATGTTGCCCTTTCAAATTTTTTATCTTATTTCCATAGATATGCGACACTTTTTAAGGGGAAACTTCTAAATTTTTCCATAATATCTTAGTGTTTGTTAATGTATTCCTTTCCATACTCAGAATTGACAAATAAGATCTCTTAAATTATCTGAAAGGAAAAAAATAAACTTCCAAGATTTAGATGTCAGACGATTCTTTTAGAATCATGTACGATATTAATTTAGAACCATCAACACGGGGGGGGGGAGAAACTACTCAATATTAATTTAACTAGACAACGTCCCACCCTCCCTTATGTAATTTCAAACCAACGGTCTTATCTCAGAACCTCAGTGATAAATCGCCTAAAAATCTAATCTCGACCGCAGAGTACCTCTAATAAATAATCGTCGACGCTCTTCACTGAAAAAAGCAAAGAGGGAAAAAAAAATCCCCAACGGACCAATTTAGCCCATTTCTTCTTAAATAAAATGAACTATCCATATTCAATTCAGAGCTGAGAAAAACGATGCGCCCCTACAATATTTTTTCCGAAGTGTTCGATGGGGAAGATGCTTAAAAAAAGAAATCGTAAATAACCTACGAGTAAAGTGAAGTCTGAAAAAACATTCTGGAGAAATTCGGTGAAAGTTGCCATTTTTTTTTCTTTACTAGGCCTAAAAGCAGCAGGCAAAATGGTGTAACTCAAAATTTACTTTTAAGACAAAGACAACTATGCACCACTTATTATCCATCTAAATAAAGAATACGTCATAACAATTTTAATGTGACGTCTACAGTACCTGGCCAAATAATTAGACGCTCTATGAGATTCTATGTAAAATCGTAATTATCAGGTGACACTCTACAGCTTTATTGTTTTTGAGGTTTGCACTTGTTTACGGTTTGCACTTGCAAACCGGTTTGCACTTGTTTACGTTCGTGTATTAATGGGTTAACATTGTCATGCAATACGTTAAAAATAAATACACACAGGAAGTATATAAGAAATCACCGGAATAAGAACCCATGACATGTATGTTTACATATAAAAATATTGCCTATAAATTCAAGCAAATCATGTCATTATTGAAAAACTACAGTGCGTCTAATATTTTAATCTAATTATTAAAATATACTAATATAATACCTCATATAATAAATAGTCCATATTTGTGTAATATATCGTCTAATTTATCGAATCGTCGAATTTATATTATATATCGTCTAATCTAACCCATTAATACACGAACGTAAACAAGTGCAAAAAGTCTCGTAAAAACAATAAAGCTGTACAGTATCATCTGATAATTAAGATTTTACATAGAATCGCATTTAATAATTTGGCCAGAGACTGCAATTTTTACTTGAAATATTAGTATACTCAATTGGCATATCGTTAAGAGTCCTATAAAATATTCAGTTTTCATCTACTCAATTTCAATTATCGTCGATCAGGTAGATTCCTCAAAAAAATAATGATGTGGCATAAAAGTTACACAGTTAAATTTTTATGAGATACCTAATTAGAAGCGGTAGCTTTAGTTTATTAAGTACGGGAAAACCCATTCTCCGTAAAGGTTGGGGAAAAAAACGTAGCAAAACTGACCACAATTAGTAAGGGTAAAATAATTCCAAATTTCTTTTAGCTACTTTCTGTCCCTGCCGGTGCCTTTACATGATTAGATTCAGCGAAACATGTTTTTCACGCTTTTAATTGTTCATCTCCTCTCAATAACTATTCAATAAGTGAAACTATTTATTTGGAATGATGCTATTGCTCGAAGCCAGTCAAAATTTACCAGAATCGAGCGAATTTTTTCTAGCTCTTATCCCATTCGAAGGCCTGTGATCCACTAGAATCTGCGCTATTAATATAGTTTTAAAATGTACCAAATGCACTTATTTTAACCAACATCAGTATAAATTGGTAATAATTAAAATTACTCTAATTACCATAATACCAGAAGTGCATGCATATATATATATATATTATATATATTATATATGTATATATATATATATATATATATATACAAATTAACATGAAAAACAT
>NC_092210.1:92910816-92962796 GCF_043381705.1 Parasteatoda tepidariorum
GATTTCCTTCTATATATATATATAAAAAACCAAATTCAAATTAATGTGAGAATACTGGACCCTACCATGTAATTTTCTGATCAATAAAAATCCAACGACAAACAATGGAAAAGTGACAGAATCATTAGATTTTCATAAATAGGTAGAAAAGCTTAGAAAAATGAAATTTTATCATACAACTGTCCTCTGTCTGCGTCAAGAGACTTTTACCGCTTCTGTCACTATCGATACAGCCCTTTTGATCTTTTAATATTAGATTAGCTTTTTAGATGACTTGTTGTCAATATTTTGAATTTCATACAATAGCGTTTCTCCCTAGGTTAGGTAATTTTTTCTTCATTATTTACATCACGATCGTTCAACAGAAAATTAATTCCGACGAGTGTTATAACCTATGTATAAAATGAACCCTTTCGTTACGGCATTGCGTCCTACCGCGAAGTGTGCAGATTAAAATTCGGTAAGCCGATGTTCTTGTTTAAGGGATTTGCAAGAATTGTAAATAAAAATGCAATCAACTAGCATTCCAAACATACTTTCAGTGCTATTCATCTGAAGTAGGTCAATGGTAGGTACCTTATTTACGTCGAAATGAAGCTGCACAATAGACTATTGGTGACGGTCTGGGAAACATCCCTGAGGATGATCTGAAGAAATGTCATCGCAATTTTGATCCACTGCCTAGGGGATCCCTGCTTTGGTAGCTCGACGAGTGAAGACAAGCTCTTTACTTCATAACTGCTTAACGAGAACCGATACCGCACACCCTCGGTTCCTACGCAATCAGATCAAAGAGGTCGCCCTCCCGCTTACTGACCGTAGCCAGAGATGCTTGACTTCGGTGTTCAACGGGGAATCGTGTCTTTACGATCAGCAGGAAGATCAGCTAGTTGCAGTTTGAAGGACCGGTATCAAATCAAATCTTGCCGGTGACAACTGCACACAAGAACTCTGGCTAAACACTGTGCTCGAGACAAATGGATTGAATACTACGGCCAAAATTTTAATATTTTCTTATCACGATTCATAAACTTAAGAAACACTAGGGGGCCCGCTCTACAACCCCCATGATTGTGTCACAATAATTGTTTCTTGTTAGAGAACAGTTTTTACTACTAATTATTCACTTAACATAGTGTCCCTGACCAAATTAAGAGACACCAGGACGATTGTCATCGAGAATGAGTCATTTGATTGTAAGCGCGTCAGAGACATTTTTTTTCAACTTAGCATGGTGATCAAAGCATGGGTGTAGTCCTATTCAGTGCCGAATTACCCATTAGGACATGGCCTGGGTCTCCCAATGATTAGGGGCCCCCTTGAAATGGATTTTTTGAAAGCAAATTTAAAAAATTAAGAACAATGATTTTTTAAAAAAAAATCCATTTCAAACCTATACAAATATCCAAATGTCATGATTATTTTTAGTTCTAATTTAATAAAATAAAGTAAAATTTAATTTATTATAATTTATTTTAATTTTGAATATAGTTTTAAATGAAAAGATAGATAAATACTTTGAATAAATAAAAAATATACGAGGAAAACAACTTAATCGAAGGGCCCAAAAAATTTGAATGGCCCTAGGGCCCCGCATACGCTTAATCCAGGCTTGGTCCTGACGCATGCGCAAATGTGCAGAATGTTTACCGGTAAGAAATACACAGTACTAATCATTCCAGAGAGAGGTAAACTTTTTTTATAAATTAAAAAACTAACTGCGCTTATGTTACAAATCTCGAATGGCAATAAATCTTTTCGCAGAGACATTACACTAAAAACATTTTTTTTATTAAAAATGGTTATTTAACGCAAATTGATTTTGACTTAAAAGAAACGTACGAGTACAAAAATTAATAGGGACAAAAGTTAGGAATTACAACTTCATTGTGTTTAATAATTTAAGATTTCCTTCAAATTTAAAATATGAGATACAAAGAGGAAATTTTAAACAAAAAATAGCAATTTTACTTTTATTGTGCTGTATATTTAAGTACCGTTTAATTAAGCCATACAGCTGTAGACGAAAAATACTTGATTTGTGATAACTGAGGTTTGCAAGGAGAGTTCACTTTGAAACGTGTCACGAATTTACAATATTAGACAAAATTCTAATCTTAACGAATTTATATATGGATAAAATTTAAAGCATATTTTAAATAAGGAAGAAATGTTTAATGTAATCGAAATTCTTTGGTCACTAACAGTTATTACTTTGTAATATTATAATTATCTTTTAATCAAATTAAAATAAAACTTTTGATAATCTTAAATATTTTGGACTAGAACTAAAATTAGCTTCAAAAAGTTCTTTTTCACACTAAGGTTTAAGTTGGTTAAGGTTTTAAGTTTGTTTAAGTAATAAGTGTAGTATTTTCAATGAACACGACGTGACAGATCTCGTATTGAAAATTCCTGAAATACAGAAGTTGTTCCTTATTTTACTTTTTAAAAAGATCTCCGAATTTAAAATTTGGTTAAACTTGCTCAGACGCAATTACTATACTGAATTTAAAATTTTAAAATCTCGTGTATTATGTTGATTATATAAAGGAACAAGCATATTTTGATTGCGTAATTTTGCTTAGTTGGGAACTCGTTTGTTATAAGTTAGATTAAAACTAAAACCATGAAAAATAAATTGAAATAATCAAATTCTAAAGTAAAAGGGGTGAATTCTTTAACTTGTTGAAAAAATCATTAAAATTAACTTCTAGAAACTGAACTAGACTGTAAATGGGAAAAATTAAATAATTTAGTTACTATTAACTATAACATACTAAAATTTATAAAATTGAATATTACATCAAAGTAGGATTTAAATTTCTCGGAGAAAATCTTATTTTTGGAATTAAATTCAAGATGATGAAATTCCCCCGCTATTTCATCCCATGTTTTATTCCATCTTTAAAAAATTACTCCGATAAAAATTTCCCATGATTTCAAAGTTCCCATCTTAAGACATAACACTAGATTTAATCAAGTTTTATCTTAAAATCATAGCGTTATTTTAATAAACTACATCATTAGAATAAGTATTTCTTTTGCATTGCTTGATTTGAATCTAAAAAGTACTTACTGTAACACATAACTTTCGCACTACTTACATAGACTGCATGCATCATTTTATATTTTGATACATAGTAACAACTTAAAACATTTCATAGCATATATTCTTTGCAAGTTACAGTAATTAGTTTCATATTCTGGGATCTACAAAAATACTAGATTTCTAAGCATCAGTATAAATTTTTTGGAGCCAAAAGTGCTTTCGAATATAAAATAGCATAAAAGCGGTTTGCTTTTGTGTTACATTCTGGGCCAACTGCTGTTTTTTCAGACACAATAGCGATTAGGCACCCAATATTTATGATAGTTGTAGACGCCTGATACTTTACTAAATACTTTTCGATGGTTAGATTATTAGTATTTATGTTAGTGTTTAGTAAAAACCAAAGTATTTAGTAGTGTAACAGTGCTGCTGATACCAGTTTAAAATTCCTGCATCAAAGCCGTCTACTTACCGTAATAGTAATTGGTTTTCCAAAATACTTACATTCATTTTATTACTCACCATTTTGGTAATATCCTATTAAACTTGAATAAAATTAAATACTAAGATATTGCATCGATGTTTCACAAGCAATGCGAAAGAAATTAAATATTCCGAAATAAATAGAAATAATTTCGATTTCATGAGTACCATATAGGAAGAAATACTGAGTCTCATACCTCTTCCTCCTAATTTTAAGAATTATTAACTAGTTTCTCAAATTACAATTCGCGATAAAATAGCAATATTTATTTCACTTTTTAAAATTAATTCCTCTTAAACTGCTTTTAGTTTACACTATTAGACAAGAAAAATACAAATACACTGCTTTGAAAAGTGGTAAATCAAAAAAAAAAAATTGCAGAAATTAAATTTTGCGTATTTAGGAGAGACAATATTAAATATTTCACTTGAGTATGTTTGAAAAAAAAAATTTCTATTACTTAAAATTAGCCTGAATTTTTCCTTCACAAAATTTAAAATGAAACTCTTATTTGACTTTTTTTTAAATTTATTATATTAAATTAGAATTATTGAATTTCGTATAAAAAAAATAATGACACTTTTAAAACCTTCCTGAAAATATATTTCATAATATTTTGTTTTGAAAGTATACTCAACCGAAAAGAAATAAATTTCCTCTCAGAACTCTGAAAATTTTTTCTCCCGAAATTAAGAAGAAAAAAAAAATAGGTGGTGTTCAGTATGTTTAAGTATGGACTAAATCTAATGCAAGTTATATTGGTTGTTTTATTTATATTTGAGTGCATTCATCCTTAGAAACCAAGCAATAAGTAAAATTCACTTTAAACGAATCATTAAGAGCGAAAATTATTAAAATATACTATATAATCAATAAGTTTCAAAGATAAAAATTCTTTGAAAAGCAACTTGGATGTACAGCTTTTGCTCTTTTCAGTAATGACATGTTTTGCGCGAGTTAGTAGGCAATACTTTTATATTTAAACATACATGTAATGGGTTTTTATTCAAAACACCATCTATCCTAAAAAAACAAACTAATGCTACCGGAAGTCTTGAGGTCCTCTTCTGACGTCATAACATTAAAGTGACTATTTCTTTTTTTTGACGCTCCGGATTTATTTGTATATACTCGGAATACTTAGTTTTTCTTAATTTAATTTTTGTGCCGTGACTTTTGTATTTTAAAATATCATATCTATATACAGGGTGCGTTCTGAAAGTAATGCGCATTTTCTGGGGAAAATAGATGTGTTGATCCTATGGGTACAAATGGTTAAAATTCTTCAAAATAGTTCCCTTGTGCATCAATACACTTGCGGAGACGATTCTGCCACGTCTGGAAGGCACCCTGAAATTCCTCGACAGGAATGCCTCTCAGGAACCTTGTAACTTGAGCTTGGATGTTCTCCACCGACTCCCAGTGCTCTCCCTTCAGCTCTCTTTTCAGTCGGGGGAGCAAAAAAAGTCCCACGGTGCCAAGTCAGGGCTATAGGGAGGCTGGGGCAACAACTCATCAATTCCAGGAATTCTTCACTGCGCAAAACTAGAACTTCTCTTTGCTCCTCCGTCAACACCTTCGGCACAAGCTTCGCACAGACCTTTCGCATTTGAAAATCCTCCATCACAATCCCATGCACCACACATTTTGACAAGTTTAGGGTGTTAGCGATTACCTAAATGCTTAACAGACTGTCTGACTTCGAAACTTCACGCACATGCTGGACGTTTTTATCGGATCGGGCTGTTGTTGGGCGTCCAGAACAAGGTTCGTCGGTGACCTTCTCCCGACCCTCCTTGGAGGCCTTGTGACACTTTCCACATTGAGATCTGGCAATGCATTTCTCCTTAAAGTCGTCTTGAAGAATGTGATGAGTTCCGTCGCATTCTTCCCAAGTCGCACACAAAACTTTATCGCGTACCGCTGTTCCAGCGAACGAACACTCCATCAAGCCGTGACTCGATCGAAAAAAAGACTTTGCGCGAAGACACGTCTTACCGCTCCTACTGCTCGGAGCGACCTGAGACCAGGCTTGTTTGGAAGGACAAATCCCCCACCACATTTTTTGACCAAACTGAGTGCGCTGTGATTAATAGTCGCGTCATAATAAAATCACGCGCATTACTTTCGGAACGCACCCTGTATATATATTTCTCTTACACGGCGACAAAAAAAGCCTCATTACAACTCCCCGAATGGCAACGCTAGAAAATCGACCCATGATTGTCGCTAAAAATGTCGCATGCCAAATCTAGCTGAAGTGGCTCAACATATAGCGCTTTTAAAAATGGAAACTGAAATAACCAGAGAGAGCATCAGCAGGTTGTTCAATTCAGCTGCTGCAATCTCATACTGTTAAGCTAGCAGAAGTGAGTAGTCTTTGTCGATAGATCTCTATTTTAAAATTTTGTCGATAGCACTTTTTTTTTCACGAATTTATATAGACTAAGTCAGTTTTTAGTCATGCACAATTTTATGTTGGCCTCTCTAGGGTTAGATCATTTGACAGCTTAACAGTGATAGCTGCAAGTCCAGAAATTTATAATTGTGTGTTTAAAGGAGTTCTTAATCTTTAATAGTAATTATTTTTTTGTTATTAACAAAGCCCTTAATCTTTCTCAGTATTTGTTCGCATTTAGTATTTATTGCAAATTAATGTTTAGTTTCTGCAAGTTTTTCTTTTGTATGTCAAACTTCTAAGACTTATACTTATGTTTTTAACAAAGTTGTGAATCGTTCATGGTTATTATTTTTTAAAAACATAATGTTTTGTTTATGCAGGTTTTTCCATTGCAATTCACTTATTTCAATTTTTAATAGACTTAATTATAGCCAAAATTTTAACCTTTTTAAAGAGATATCAGTTTTAGAAATTTTATCTTAAGATTTTATACTATAGCACATTTCTAATAGGTTTAACGAATTACATGTCATTTATTCGAATTCAAATTTATTTTAATGACCTAGTATTTACTAAAAAGATGTTTTTTTTTTTTAAAAAAAATTGTTATATGGATTTGAATGATTGTTTTGAATTCTTAGAATTTTGTGCATTTGCAATGTACCTAAGTTAGTAGCGAGCTTGATTCTGCTTGCTTGATCAAAGCATGCTTGTGTCTCTACTTCCAACGTTCAAATTTTATTATCTACCAGCTGAATTACCCGTTCTTAGCATGGGGTCAGTTAAAAAAAGAAAACAATCAATAAATGAGTACCGAGAAATACTACGAAATAAAGTTCGAAACTGAAAAATCAATACAGACATAATTAACGAGCTTAACGGAAGAACCAGGTAAGTGAGCATTAATGAATCAGAGAAAATAACAAAAAGTCGTTGCATCAATATGGGTTTGCTTAATGTAACAGATCTGTTTTTGCCCTCAATTTAATCTTAGCATAACTAACCCTCATCAATTTTTAGTATACTTGATATATCAGTGGTAAATAAAATAAAGCAAATAATTATTAATATAAATTGGTTAAAAAAAGGTTCGGATACACATTTTTTTTTTCGTTATGAAAAAGTCACTTACCTGATTCTTCCACGAATTTTTTCAATTAATATAGCTAAAATAATTTATCTTTTTTATTTAATATTATTTGTCGCCTCTTGCTATGGCTTTACGTTATTTAATTTAACTAAACTCGTTTTCTGTAGTTCTTCCCATTCAAATGACTATAAAATGTATTTAGCATCACTTTTCAGGATACTATTGCTGGCGGCCAACTCATGATAATAAAAAGTACCATTATCAAGTACTTTTTTTCAGGCACATATTCCTTTTGAGGGGCCGTAAAACACTTACTTTCAAAGTATCGGTTTTAAAATTGCTCAGTATCGGTGCTGTTTTAATAATAACTAAATATATCAATATAATATTTTATACTTATATTAGGTACTAATCACATAACCCTTCAACATTTGAGTTTCGTGGAAAATACATTCGTTAGTGGCAGCCAACTAAATCCGAATGTTTTTTTTTTAAAAAACAAAATAGAACTCTTGTTAAAACTTGATAAGGATTTTGGAGCATGGCCATTTCTCTATCAGGCCTTTGATTTACTATTAAAATATAAGTAATTCTTTTATTTCTAATTCATTAAAACATTAATACACTGCCGCTGAAAATATATTTTCCGAAACTATGAAAATTCCATTGCAGAATTCTTCTCAAAACTGCACCAATTACTAAGTAGTATATATTACCTTCTGCATAAACGCGCAATAATTAATCTTAAAATGGCGATATTCTACGGATTTCCTAAACGAATTTCCAATTTTTTCTTTTATCTCTGCTTTCTAGTTCATGGCTTATTTTATTTCAATTTGTACATAATATTAATAAAGCATTAGCGTCAATAATATGTCTATTTTTACGGCTTACCAAAATAATTCTCTTATCTATTTTCGCTTTTTAGTGCATAAGTCTTTTTTTTTATATGAATTTTACCAACATTATTTAAGTATCATTGTAATCAATGATAGCTTAACGTTTTATACACTAGAAATAAATATCTTTTTTTTCATTACTTTCTAGTACATGGCTTATTTCTTTTATTTCACCCAAATTAAGCAACATTGGTGTCAATAATATGGCTATTTTTTACGTTTCTCCTAAACGTACACATTCCCATTTATTTTGCCTTCTATTTAATTGCTCTAATTAATTATTTTTCTATTTAATTGGCGTTGATTTTAAATAAACAATTTTTTTAGAAACACGTTTTAAAATAAATTTAATAAATAAAAATTAGAAGAAAAAAAAACAACTCAACTGGTACCAGGCAACTTTTAAATTATAAATTTGGTGACATAGACCACGCGTGCTGCCACGTGATATTGAACATTGAATTCATCTGACTTAGCGAATTTAAAATTAAGCATTTAAATACGTGTAATAAGCTTATTTTTTGATCAAATAGAGCAATAAGGAAGAAATAGTGACTAATATTCTCTTTAAAATATGTGACAAATTGTGTTGCCACTCACATTAAGTTTGTTAATTCCGTCATGTTTTCTTTATTTTATTTTGTATTACATTATCTTTTGAGTATCTATAAGTTCAAATGTATAAACGCAAAAGATAATTAACATTATCTTTTGCGTTTGTGAAACTGGCAATTATTTTTTATGTTCTATTTTATGTTTATAATATTAAGTTAGAGAACTTACGATACGTTGCGTTTAAGAGAATTCGACACGATTTTCATCTTTATGATGTAAGTTTATGCATCCAACAAATACATGTAAATAATATATTGTAAATAGTCCTATTATTCTGAGTGTTGTATTGTAAAATAAAGTAATTAGAAGCAAAAGAATCTTGAGTCATAATAAAGTGGCGTCCGTGACAGGACATTGTACTCTGCATTTCAATGTGAAATAGAAGACGGCAAAAATTACGAACAAGATATTACTTTGTCAAGGATTAAATAGGTACGAATAATTTTGAATTTTGGCTGCTTCGGTTATATCTTTTTTACGAAGTCTTCTTTTATGTACAGTTTATATGTTTGATTTGAATTAAGTTTAAGAACGAAAAATAACTCGAGATTTAGAATAAGTAGAAGCTGAAGGCTTATTAAATTGAATCCTCTACAGTTGAGTTTGAAACAATGGCTAACGCCTGACCCATCAGTAAATTTCATTTCGTTTTTCGCTCATCCTGCTAGAATGATTTGTCGTAGAATGTTATGTTCTAATGTCGACGGTGACCTTCCTTGTGCTTTGAACTATCTGAATGCCAAATTTTATAGCTTTCTGTAGGATGGTTTAGGAATCACACACAGACGTTCATTGATATTTAGATCTGTTGGCGAGCAGAAGTAATCTTTCTAAGTAATAAATTTTTTTTAAATGACATTCATCTTGTTATAAAACTATATTGTCCAAATAAATATGATGAATTCACAATTGAGTATTTTCGCTTACTAAACTGGCGGTTATATTAAATACTATTTTTACTTGCATCTCGTTGTGCATAAAGTTCAATTCTAAATCATTTAACAGATCTCTTTAACTGTAATTTATAACAATATATTTATGTTATTTGCATCAAAAATAATGATAGTGAAACGGTGAATGAGATTAGACCACCTTTCTAAATAACTATATTAAAGTGTAGTGCGGAATTACATTATAATAATAATAAAATAAAAACAATTATCTAAGTTTCAAACTCTTTAAAAGTGTATTATAAGCAGTACAGAAAAATAACTTTAAATTGGGGATGCAGAAATACTTATAGAAAAACAAGATCTTTATGACTTTTATTAATTTCAGGCAGTCTGAAAACCAAAACAATATGGAAATGAATGAGAAAAAACTGGATCCTACCACATTATTTTCAGACCACTAAAAATGCACGGACAACAATGGAAAACAGCGAGACCGTCAGATTTTTATCTATAGTTAGAAATGTACAAAATATTACATACAACACTGGTGAGCTTCATCTTATTAAATTGTTTTATAACCAGTTTTGAACAGCCTGTCCTTTTTTGGTTCACAACTATCAATGTTAAGCTCCATTTAATTTTGAATTCAGCCCAGAGAATACTCCTTGAGAGCAAGCAATGGGATAAAGTTTTTCTTTTGAAGACTTCAAGAGCGAGTTATATCTAGAAGAAAGCCTACTACGGCTAGTCGAACAAGCATGAGGATTTTAACTCCATTTTTTTTTACAGCGGAAATTTTTCGTCTTCCCTGTCTTTGCGAGCAGAATTCGTATCGACTATCCATCGCTGGGATTCGAATCTCTTTGAGAGATGAGTGCTCTGTTCCCTGAGTATGAATTTAATTTATTTTAATAATATTAATTTCAACTATATAACTTAGTTAAAAGTTAAATGATTAATAGAAGTTAAAAAAAATATATATTTTTTAAATATTAATAATAATAAAAATAAGCTGCATTCATCATCGCTGAATTCATTAAATTCTGAAATCTACCAAATATTTCTGCTCATAGATCCGCAATTTTGCGTAGAGCAAATCATCTTGAATTGTAAGCTGCAGCTTTAATGAAATAGAGTCTACGTCCATTGCAAATGCTTGTTTTAATTTTGCTGTCAAAGTTGAGGATATTCCACTACTTACGGATTTTTAAAAACTTTTGTTTTCACTTACGTATGGTTGATATTCTTTTCACGGGCGCATGCGCATTTCACCAGAACTGACGCATGCGCACTAGAATTACCCCTGCGCAATTACTTGAAATTTGACGTACGGGAGGGTACAGAAGCTAACGTAAATTTGCGAAATCTCCCTAATATTGGATGCCTCACGCTTTTTAACCATTCAGAGGATATTAATCTAATGCGGATGGACATCTGTCTCAAACAAATATTGCCACAACGCAAAAAATGTCAAATATTTTCATCTAACCTTTCTATCTCACTAATCATTCTCGCCTGCTCTGTAATCATAACCGCACAGACAACCTCATTTCTCTTGGAGCTTAGAGACGGAGGAACACTTCAGAAACACTTTAGTCACTTCCATTGTTTGTACAATCAAATTACTCAACAATTGAGGGAAAGACTGAAAATGATTAAATTTGCAACCAGGGAAGGGGGATTTTTTTCACCCTCTGTGCAACCCCCTTTCGTTATTGGTTTGGAAATAGTATATTCTAAAATTCCAGTCGACCTAGTCTACTCAAAAGTGCTGGCATGCAATTAATGAGTGATGGCATAAATAAGATGACAATTCAATACGTTCAGGTCATTTTTAGTGTCCTGGTAAATCCAAGGATAGGGGGGGGGTATATAAGGGGGATCGTTGAGGAAATGTCTTGCATGGCGAGGGGTCAGCATTGAAAAAAATCTTTATATTACCTTCATAAGGAAAACAAATATTCCGTTTTTGTTTCACTAATTCCTGAACAAAAATTGGACGGTAGCGCTAGTGAATATTTAAGTAGTTTTTACTGAAATTTAGATAAAACTTTCTGAATAAAAGGTTAAAAAACGGAGCAAAAGTCGTAAATGTTTTCATTTTTCTATTTTCTTTATGCTTTTTAGATTTCTAAAACGATTTTCATATTTTCAACAAGAAAAATTATGTTTTTGAAAAAGACACAGTCCCAGCACAGGAGGGTAGAGACCCAATCCTGACCCGACACAGTCAGGTAAAGAACAAGTCCCGTACCGACACGGACTGGGTAGAGCCCCAGTCCCAGAGCTTAGTTAAAGAAAGCCTTACTAAGCTCAATTTGAGAGAGCCCTAACAAAAACTCAAATACGTATGTATTAAGAGAGGAAGAGAAAGTTAGAACCTTAAGGGGCCTCTATACCCCCCCCCTCCATGACCACAGCTAAGGCTTTCTTATGGAAAAATTATCTGCCTGTTTGCATTTTAATATGTTTTAAAAAAATATAAAATTTATTTTCTTTGACAGGGGTTTCTCTAATGCCTTGTTTAATTACATGTTTACTTATTGTAAATTTTAAATCATCAATGGAGGTGAGATATCTGAAATCTTGGACCCATTAAAAACCAGTTTTTCATCAAACTTCTGTCAGCAGTTTCACATTTCTGAGAACACATAACGGAGCTATCTATTTCAAACTTCTGAAAGGAATATTTCGAAATTATTTTCTTCGATTTGGAACATCGTAACTTCTCACGTAAGTGAAGCAGCAGTCCTGCGCATGCGCGAGTTCATTAGTGAAAGTGGCGGCAATTATAATAGTGAATACAAAATAGCTATAATTTTTTTTTTTTATTCAATATGAAGAATTTTACGTGAAAGAGAATTTGTTTTTGTTCGGATCAAAGTTCAGGAAATGGGTCCTGTTCCTGGCCACTTTAAACTTTCATATCTACCTCCTATCTGGATCACTAAAGATTAATTTTGATAACTATAAATTATTTTATTGACCGCCTCTTTACACTCCCTTTTTGGAACACTAAAAGTAAGAGAACCTTTCCTTCTTGTGATTAAACAAAATCTTAGTCTCCCAGATAATAAAAGCGTTTTTGCTCTGCGAACACCAAATGTGCATGATTTTTCAAAATACTTTTTTTGTTAAAACATCCCTGGCCCTATTATTAGAAGCACTATAAGACTCTATGTAAAAGCTGAACAGCGTTAAACCATACAGCTTTATTGTTTTTACTCGGAAGAAACCAGTTTACGCCCCTGTATCAATTGGTTAACATTGTAATGCAATACGTTAACAATAAATACCAATTGGAAGTATATAAGTATATGAAAAATCTCCTGATTAAAAACCCATTACATGTTTAAATATAAAAGTATTGCCTATAAACTCGTGCAAATCATGTAAGTTTTAAAAAAACTACAGCACGTCTAATAATTTGATCTAATTAGTATAATATAATGCTTGATATAATAAATATTCTATATTTATGTAATATATCGTCTAATTTACCCAATTGATACACGAACGTAAACAAGTGCAAACCGGTTTCAGTCGCGTAAAAACAATAAAGCTATCACCTGATAATTAAGATTTTACATAGAATTCTATAGTACGTCTAATAATTTGGCCAGGGACTGTACAGTTATCAACACAAGACATACTCTAGAGATAGATTAATCAATCAATTGAAATAACTCTATGAAACAATTCAGACCATTCAAATTTTTCAATCATTATAACAAGTAGTAGAGAAGGGAGAATCGATATTCGTCTGATGGAAGGCAAACCACAACGTAACAAGTTCCGAAAAGAGGTACAATGATTAAAAATGATGGCTCATTACATTTCAAAATCGATGGCTGCTAGAAAACGAGGCCAATAGTGGCACGATCTTCCACCCCCCCGGGACACCCCCTTCTCTAAATAATATCGAACGTGTCAATAAGCGATAAAGATGCAAATTACGCTTCCGCGAATGACGTCGAAATGGCTTCGTTTGTTTTAAAGAAAAAGAAATTTTTCCCAAATTTGGGAATAAGACAAATTCGTCTAGGCCACGCTAACTACTTTTGAAATAGATTTACTTCGTAATTTAAGGCCTCATTTCAAATAGTCTTGGTATAGTTGCTGATTTGAAATGACGTAAGGCCAAACGATTTTGAAAAATCATAGTTTGAAAGGAGTTTTCTTGAGATTTATTTTCTTCTATAACCGTCGTTGAACAGCCGAAATTTGCTTTTTATCATTACTTATCACTATTTTATAATTAAAACCAAACTCTCATTATACTTGAAAAATATCTACGCAGCAGTTTGAAGGAAAAGAAATAGAAAAAAATAAAATACTTTCAGAACAATTTCGATATGAAACTGAATTTGGTAAGCATTAAGATAACAGGAAGAAAAAAAGAGCAAAAATTCAGATATCATCGATATGATTGGCATCCGCGTAAAGTAAACTTTGAAGAAGAAAAGTTTTGTTCTACCGGGGTCCTCGAGACACCCTCCTGCCCTAAACCAACAGACGACAAGTGGTTTGAGGAGGACTCAAACTAAACATTTCAGCCGGATTATCCGGGAATATTTTCTCCCTCTGCTAGTTAATCTCAACGGTTAATACATCAACGCCTGTGTTATTTTTGAAACAAAATTGTGAGAATTTCTGGAAATTTAGGAGTATGTTAGTTTAAGGCAATTTCGAGATAACTTATCGATGATTAAAACGTATTGTAATAACTTAGATTTTATTTTATATTATTGGTTGTGGATTATAGTGCGATGGAACTGATATCGAAACAGTAAGTTAACAAAAAATGATAACGAGTAGTTAGAAGGAAAAACAAATAAACATTTAAATACTCTTTCAAAAATGTAATTAGTTTTTTTTGTGGTCTATTTTAAGCAACAACAAAAAAAAAACGTCAGCACCGACCTCCATGCTGACGTAAAATATCCTGAGTGGTAGACGGATCATAAGTTAGAGTTCCTTTACCGGTAGGCTAACCAATGGGAGGTTTTCGTGGTGTTCATCTCCATCTAACGTAAATGCTGGGTTTTTTACGTCAAAAAGTCCTCCGCGAAGTCAAATTTCTCCCAATATTTATTACAAACGTTTTCTTGTCTTCTGGGGTCGGGTTCAAAATTGCAAGGCTATGGAACTAAACATTTGTAGTCGTAAATCCAGAAAACAGGGTCGGCTGTTCAACGATGGTTATTAAATAAAATATAGGGTCCGGAGCCGTGGTGGATAGAGCTCTCGCCTTTCAAGGAGGCGAACCGGGTTCGAATCACGACAATGGCTGGTCGATACGAATTCCACATTCGGCTTGCACCGTCCACAATGCTGAGGTAAAATATCCTCAGGGGTAGACGGGTCATAGTTCTCTTGCCGTCAGGCTAACAGTGGGAGGTTTACGAGGTTTTCAAATGCGGGTTAGTTCCATCAAAAAATCCTCCACAAAGACAAATTTCTCCCAATACTTGCTCCAGGAGTTTTCTTGTCTTCTGGATTGGGTTCGAAATGACATGGCTACCAAGTTGAACATTTGTAATGGTAAAAATTGAGTTCAACAACGGTTATAAAGCTTTCATATAGGATACATTTCGGAAACAAGAGATGAAAATAATCCGCGAGTCCTCGAATTTTCATTTATCTTCCTTCCCTTTTGATGTAAATGCAAGATACGATGACTAAAAATCGATTAGTGCACTCATTGAGATTAACGTTTCGATTCACGAGCAGTTTAAATTAGTTCCATTTATTCGGTTTATACTGCTGTCTAGCGACACATCAGAACAAGAATATAATTAAATATTTTCCGCAATAACTGATGTGTTCTTNCTTTCATTTATCTTCCTTCCCTTTTGATGTAAATGCAAGATACGATGACTGAAAATCGATTAGTGCACTCATTGAGATCAACGTTTCGATTCACGAGCAGTTTAAATTAGTTCCATTTATTCGGTTTATACTGCTTTCTAACGACACTTCAGAACAAGCAAATAATTAAATATTTTCCGCAATAACTGATGTGTTCTTGCACTTTATTTTTTATTTTTTTTTTTTTTAATCACAGCGCTCTTTCCCTTTTCATGAAATTTGCTAAAACTAGAAGCTCTTTTTTTTATTTTTTTATCAGCCACAGTTATTTCAGCTATTTTGTCAAATTTTGAGCATTAGAGCAGTCAAACATAGATTTTAAATATTATGAAACACGATTAAAAGTCTGTTTTTTTTTCTTAATTCCTACAACCACATCACCAAATTTATACTGTTATAAGTTGTCTGTTACCACGCTCCTCTTTTTTTCAAATTCCTACTATTAATTCACACTCTCCCTATTATCTTGTTCACATTTTAAAATCGTTCATAAAATACTATTCAAGTTCAAATACAATTTTTTTTTTAAAACTTGTAGTTCAGGACACTTGATGTTAATACAGTTTTTTTACCAAATATTAATTCATTCATTGAATAGGGATGAGCGAAAAACGAAATGCAATTTTCTGATGGGTTTTAGTGTTAGTCATTGTTCGAAATTTTACTATAAGCGATTCAGTCTTTCACATATTTTAAAAATAACGTCTGTGATCATTTCTGACTTATAGCTCTATATGAACAAAAAATTAGCTCACTGAGCACATTCACTCAGTTCAAATAAATTTTTTTAAACTGGTGGAGGATCGCACTTGATTTTAATACAGTTTTTTTCAATTATTATTTAATTGTATAAATTTTAATTTTAGTTTTATATGAGAAAATGTTTTTTAAATTTATTTAATAAAAAGTAACTAAAAGGAAATTTTTCTCGGTAGACAAAAGTAGGACTTCTTTTACATTACTTGTTCATAAGTCAAATATAATATTCGAATTGATAACGGCTCCTATTATATTCTTCTTCTAATTTTAATAACATTCATCAAATATATTCAATAAATTTAATTAATTTTATATTGGAGAATAGTATTTAATAAAAAAGTAACTAAAATAAAATTTGTCTCTTAGTAGGAATTTACTTGTCTCAAATGCTATGAATGGTTAAACGGTGTTATAGTTATGGCTGATCCAAAGTTATTAACCTAATAGCATTATATTAGCAGCCATACATTCGAAATAAGAAGTTTCATTTCAGATCAAAGTAATAATAATGACGACCCATCCCTTTTTATAAAGTGCAGCCCACTATTTTAAAAACAGTTAATGTAGAAAATTCGAATTACAAACTAAATATAGGGTTCTAACAATGATGCTAAGAAATAAAATGTATGGTACGGACAATGTAACTAAAAAAATTAAAACATGGTTAATTGAGTAGTGCTGAAAATATAGATAATTAATTTTCTCTAAAACGAAATAATATTAGTTATATCGTTTAAACTAGGCCTTTGACAATTTACCTTATTAACACGTCCCGCAGTGGACGGATCGTAAAGACACAGTTTCGATGTAACACCGAAGTCGAGTATCACTGCCTGCGGTCAGTAATCGGGTGAGTGACCACTTTGACCGAGGGTGCTCGGTATCTTTCCTTACTCTACCGTTAAAGTGCTCGACTTCGCACGTTGGTCGTCTGGCTACCAGAGGAACCATACCCTCTGCAGAGGATCAAAATTGTATGTCTTCAGATTATCCTAGGTGATGTTTCCCAGACCATCACCAATTGCTCATTCTGCAGCTCTAGTGCCGGCCAACCTTATTAACACTTGTATTGATTAACAAACGGTAACTAACTACAAGAGTTAACTGCAGACTATTTTTCGCTCTTAACTATAGCTAATTTAAATGCAATTGAAAAACCGCAACCAAATTTTAAACCAAGAACACTATTTTATCAAAAAATTAAGTCTCAAAGTAAATAAGTAAAACTATTGCTGCATAATTTATCTTAAATCACTTAGAAGATGTTTTATGGGGTAAAAATAGGAAAGCAGATATTAGTAATTTCTAAATCCTAGTAAAAGTATCTTAAATTAACTAGTTTTAAAAAATACAGTTTTTTTTTTTACTTGGTATGCCACAAAATTTAAATATTTTTACATAAAGGGCACTCAATTGTTACAATTCTAACCTAACTTGTACACCCATTAGATTCTTATCCTGCAAAGACCTTTTTACAGTGGAACCAACTATTTTAAATATATAAGGTACTGACAATTCAACTTTTAAAAATTATATTTTCAAAGTATCTAACACATTAAACGTGCATTGTTAAGAATTTAACAAATTTTTTTTCTCCAAAAACAATGTCCTGATCTATAACTGACTACTTACTTTAGTGAAGAGACTATTTCTCGCTCTTAACTAAAACTAATTTTAAAAAATTCAAGCACGCAATATAATTTAAGAAATTTTTATTTTAATAAATTCTTAATAGTCTCATTTATTAGCTTATTCATAATTATAGACAGAAGTTTCAAGCTGTGATAATATGCTACTTCACTTTTTCAAATCCTAGTAAAAATATAATAATTTATTATTTTTTTTAAAAAATTATTTCGTTCTTTTTTTATTTTGGTGATTCTCAAAATTTGATTTAATTATTTAATTTGCTTATTCGATGGCTGGATTTAGTTGAGACTGATTTCCTTACTCTAAAGGAGAAAAACTGGCGAACAAGTGTCAAAAGTAGAGAGAAGTGGATTCGAATTCAAAGGAAGGCACTGGCCCACCCTGGGCTGTCTAGCCAGATATGATGATGATGATTTAATTTGTTTTACTTTAATGGCATCAATCGTCTAAATATTCCAAGTAGTCATTAGCGCAACCATTTGATTCGTAATTTGCAGAAAACTGTAGAGTTCACCGTCCCTCTGATAGTATCGAAAACTATTTCCTCTAATAATAAAGATGAACCGAACCCTTTTTACAGGAAATAATATATACAATGTGGAGTATACTAATTTCTATGAAATTAGTATACTCCACAATGACGAAGGGAGAAAATTTTGAAATAATTTTATTCTATTCTAATTTGAAAACGGATTCTTCAATTACGAGGGGTTCAGTATTGATCTATAATCCCTTTCTAGCAAAATCCCCTTTCCGCAGAAGTTTATTAGGTGTCAAAGTTTGAAATCAGAAGAGTTCTAAAATAAATCCATCCCTTCTCGCAGCCGCTAATCAGTATCGTCGACCTATTGGAATATATTTCTCCCAAATTCTAATTACCTTATTTTCAGATTTTAATCCTAAAGCAATTAGCCACAAGCTCATCTTTTACTCACTCTCCCCTTCCTCATACCCCCCTCAAAGAATGAATTATAAGACTGTTATTTTGGTTACAAATAATTTCAAACTTTTATGTGCTGAGGGTTATTCTTCACTAATGAAAATGTTTTCCATTTATTACATTTTTTTTAAAAAATACATACATACATTTAGCATTTTAAGTTTAATTTGTTTTAGTATTTATTGTTCTTCATCAATGAATTTGAATAATGGAACCCATTTAAATGTTGATGCGTAATTTTGTGTTCAGATTCAGTTGGGAAGTTACTTTAATTACTATTTGAGAATTGTGAATGCAATCGCTTGAAAATTATGAGTTTGTATTGGCAACGCAAACATCTGGAGGATATTGGCATTGACTTAAGCAATAAATTAAACTAAAAAAAAATTCAAAACATGTCAAAAAGAAATTTATTTTAACGTGTTTAATCGTTCCTAGTGCCAAAAAAAAAAATTGCGGAAAATCGGTTTCTTAAAAATCGAATTATGAATGTATTGTGACACATCTTGACGATTATGAGTTTGTATTGGTAAAGCAAACATTTGGAAGGCATTGACTTAAGTTATAAACTCAACTAGAAAAATTCTAAACGTGTCTAAAAGAGTGTTTAATCGTACTTATTCCTAGTGCAATGCCGAAGAAAATGCGGAAAATAGATCTCTGTATAACTTTGAATTACATGATAATGACGGGACTAGAAGCACAAGAGAAAATCTATCGAGCCGCAAATAACATTATGTACTCAAAGTAAGCAAATGATTGCATGTTATAAAATATGCTTAGTGCAAAAACGATGCAGAAGAAAATGCGGAAAATCGAGAAATAAGAGATATTTTCATTCGACCTATGAAAATGTTTTTATATAATTCTGTACAATATAAAATATATTTTCCAAGTAAATTAAATCAATATTATTTTGAAGCTAAAAAATCTAAATATTTAAAAATTTATGGTATTTACCAGTAAGTTTATCTTATTTAATGGCATTTTCATTGTAATATTTTGAATACGCAGATATTGAATGTACAATTCTTGAATTGTCATATTTTTAAACTATTATTACGCTATGTACAAAAGTAAAAGAACGGTAAAATATTCTGGCAACAGTCCACTGAGGGCAAAGGGGAAGTCGGAGGTCAAAGCTTCATAATGTTTGAGGCAGTGTGATCAGTATTACGCACAGACCTCTTTTACTTCCCAGACAAATTGGTAGTTACGTTATATATATTAAACTTATTTAGACATTTATGCTAATTTTTTTCTTAAATAGCAAATGATTATACTAAAACAATGTTCCCTCCACTCAACGTATGCAATTAAATTAGAATAGTAGATAACTGTCAAAATCTGAAATATTAAGAATTAAAGTTTTGCATTAATACTAAATAACCTCTTTTTATAATTGAAAAAACCTACTCTAACCTTATAACCTTCTATAACCGTAATGTTCTTACCATAATAAATATGGAAAAGATAAACGTTGCGCAATATTTATAAAAATGCTTAAAATGTCGCTTGCAAAGAGAAATGTTATTTTTTATTTACCTTTCCTTTTCAAAATATATATAAAACATTAAAAACTTTCAACTTATTTTTTTTTGTACTGAAATTCAAAATAATTACTGTACAAAACTTATTTAGCAGAGTACAAAACTTATTTAACAGTGTACAAAACTTAATTAACAGAGTACAAATCTTATTTAACAGTGTACAAAACTTATTTAACAACACTTCGTACTTAACTGTATTTTGTAGTATTTAAAATTTCAATTTGCTTGAAAGTAATCGCCAATCTAAATCTAAATTCATTGTTGTAGAAACATTTCTCTCTCGATATTTTTATTTTATAAATTCGCACTTTTGTTAATATCGAAAGTAGCAGATTATATGTCACCAGGTATAAATCTTACTTACATTGAATTTTTTAAAAATATGAAAATTTGAGCTGAAAAGTTTTTTTTTATTTAAACTGTAAGTCAAGTAAAAAAAAATATTGAATCACAATCCACATTTTTAGAAATAGTGGCTCGAATTTAGAACTTTTTGTTTATAAAACACTACATGAATTTAAGAACACCATAAAATTATGCGTAACAGCCTGACGAAATTTTAAAAATTTGGTGTCATTCTGTTACCAACTTATCAAGAGTCATCAAAAGTTATGACTATCCTGAAGTAATTGTCCTCAAAGTATTTCATAAAATAATGATTATACATTTTAATAACAATATGATCTTTGATTTTCAAAAAAAAGGGAATGAGAAACAATCATGGAGGTCGGCGAGGGGAGTGAGGAGGCGTAACCTCAGCTATTGAAAAAAAAGAAGAATTTTGCATTCCAAAAATATGAAAACAGACCTCATTTGTTGAGAAAATGGTCAGACCTCATTTTTTGTGAGCATAGCGGAATATCAATGAAATAAAATCTTACTTAAAAATTTAACCTGCATTTCTATTATTATAAATTATGATAATGAAGAAAATTTGTCTTAACTACGCTTCGAAGTTCAAAATCAACTCACTAAACGGCAATTTAAAACAATTTATTCGGTTTTTGTTCGTCTGAACAAACACGGTGGGTATTAGAATATCTTAAATCTTTCCACAACATACTTAAATCATTAAAAAACTGTTCACAATCTAATGATTAACAAAATCCGCACATTTTTGTATGCCGGAAGAAAAAAAAAACTTCCGATCTACTAGCACAGAAGTCCCGGATTAAAAGGGCTGCTGTCTATTTGAAGAATGGACAGGGGCAGGTGTCCCAGGCTTCCAATCCATCCCGTCCTTATTTAGGGAGTAGCTATGCACACCTGAGGACGTCTCATTACCATGAAGGAGCCATCGCTCAGGTCTTTCGGCCAATCGATGGCCATTTGGAAGGTCCGATCCCATTTAATGGTAATCCCCATTTGATAAATGAGGAAGAGAATTTGCAGAGAAGTGGTCAGAACGGCTTTCATTTCAATGCAATTAATTAGCAATAGATGAAATGTGTCATGCAAACCCAAGATTCAAATTGTCGCCGATAAATGGGAATATTGGCTGCAATACTATTGAAAGCTCGCTATAACGAGTAAAGAGAAGTCACCATTGAATTGCTGATATTAACGACGTAAAAAAAAAAAAAAATTGTTCCTAGCATGTAAAAAATGACAATTTTTCCGTATTACTGCGACTTATTTTAAGGAAATAAAATTTTTTGCTATAGAAATGAGCAATAATAAAAAAATTTTAATAAAATCCATATTAATTTCTGGTATCAAAACAGAAAAGCGAAAAAAAGAATGATATTCGCTATAACGAGTAAAGAGAAGTCACGATCGAATTGCTGATATTAACGACGTAAAAAATTTTTTGTTCATAGCGTGTTTAAAAAAAAAAGACCATTTTTCAGCTTAACTACAACTTATTTTAAGGAAATATATTTTTCTGCTATATAAATAAGCAATAGGAGAAAGTTTTAAATGGAATCCATATTTATTTCTGGTATCAAAACAGAAAAGCGAAAAAAAGAACGAAGAGTGTACTTTTTGTTGAGCCTATATTTATCATACTATATTCAGTCTCGACAATTATAAACTCTCACTGTTATCAATGACGTCACTTTTGAGCCTTGGTACCTCAGATAGAGCATTCACCTTCCAACGAGGTGAACTGGGTTCGAACCTCAGCAATGGCAGGATGGTATGAACTCAGCAACTGGCTTACCCCGACCACAGTGCTGATGTGAAATATCCTCAGTGGTAAACGGATCACGCGTTAGAGTCCCGTGCCGTCAGCCTAACCGTGGGAGGTTTCCGTAGTTTTCCTCTCCATGTAACGCAAATGCGGGTTTGTTCCATTAAAAAGTCTTCCACCACGACAAATTTCTCCCAATACTTGATCCGCGAGTTCCCTTGTCTTCTGGGGTTGCTTCAAAATGACAAGGCTACGGGAGTTGAGCATGAGTAGTCGTTAAGCCCAAAAGAATTGGGTTAATTGTTCAACGACGGTTATGAAATAAAATTACTTCGCTTCACTCGCAAGGAACTTGTTGAAACATGTCGCAGTCGTACCTGCCTTTCATAAAGTTCAATAGAAAGAGTAAATTTCTTAAAAAAAATAATTTTTTTTATTAAATAGAAGTGTGGCACAATTAGTTAGAAAAGACTTATAAAAAGCGGGAAAAAAAATTCGTGATTTTTATAATTTGATTCTAAAAATTATCAATTCTGGTGTAAAATTTAAATGTTTGTACTAATTTAACATGGGGTTCACTTTTGTGAGAAGTTTCACTAAATTTTCAACGAATGATAAAATGTGTTGATGTAGTCGACTGAATAACTTTCTACTCTTGAAAATTTAAAAGTTCTATTTTAACCCATAAAAAACCAAGGGGTGATTTCTTAATGTTTAGAAAATTGCCTTTTTCAATATGTTCCTTAATATTAATATCGTTAGATCAACAAGAGAATCACTTTAAATAACATTACTAACTTTTCCGTTTGGAAAAAGCAAAACTATTCTGGGACACAATGCAATTGGCAGAAAATATCTGCATCTAATATTACGTAAGATTCGAAGAGAGAAAAAAAATCTACAAATTACCAGCTAATATGAGAAAAACCCTAGGAAAAAAAAATACTGAGCTACTTGGATTGATCATTATAGTTAAGAAATAAATAAAAAAATAAGAAAACTGTATCCACTGAACGCTTAAGCTATAAAGGAGGAGAAATTCTTCATTTACATAAATAATTTAATACTTCAAGAGGATTTGAACATCAGAAAAGTTCTTTTTGCACTAGGCGTTTCGGAATACAAAATCATGCCATGAATCCAACAGGAGTGAGAAAAAAATAAAAGTATGATAGGGGAGGAAAAGGATTACGTCAACGAGGATCCCCTCAGCAAACATCAAGGGCAGAAACAAAAAATTTCATCTTATTCAAAAGATTATGAAATACGGATGCCGTGATAGCCGTCGTCCGAACAGGGTTCGAATCCCAGCGATGGCTAATCGATACGAATTGCGCATCCGGCTTGCACCGACTACAGTGCTGACGCATAATATTATCAGTGGTAGACGGATCTTGGGTTAGAATCCACTTGCCGTCAGGCTTACCGTGTTAGGTTTTCGTGGTTTTCACATCCATGTAACGCAAATGTTGGTTAGTTCTCATCAAGAAGTCCTCCACGAAGGCAATTTTCTCCCAATACTTGATCCAGTGTCTTCTGGATAGGGTTCGAAATGAAAAGGCTGCTGAGTTGAACATTAGTAGTCATAAACCCCAAATTGGGTCAGCTGTTCAACGACGGTTATGAAATAAAATAAAGATGTACCAAGCACTTCAGTTATTGACTGAAATTTCATCTGTGATCCTTGTCATGGGCATTATGAAGCAACGTCATCATTTATTGGCTTCTGAATCACACAATTTACTTCCATGACACTACAATTGATTAAATGTAATGATCAAATCAAAGCATGAATTGATTTTTAACAAATTTTAAGGTAAAAACGTCAAAAATAAAAAGTGCTGGAAGCAGCTGAAACCAAATTTGTGAACAATTTAAATAAAAAGTTAGAAACCGAAAACAGGCAAAAACGAAACTTTATAAAGATCTGCAAAACAGCACTCCATCATGGGGGGGGGCACACTGCAGCCTTTGTGTAGTCAGTGGTTAAACCGAAAGCTGACTGTGTAACTTGACCCCCATAATGGAAAAACTAAATAAGAAAACGCAATCTCAAAAATTCAGATATTAAAATAGAGATGAAAATCTAATGACACACAAAGAACGCAAGACGAAATTACACTGAAAAAAGATACTTATAAGAACACGTCTATATATAAGAAATATAAAGATAAAGTTACAGCTTGAACAGCCCAATAGAACATAAATTCTTTAAAAAATTAAAAGGAAATTGAAAAATGTAGTGCTGACACCTTTCGAGAAACTTGGAATAGCAAAACATTCAATGATTTAAAAAAAGAAACCCAATAACATCACAATTCAAGGAAAATAATATCCTTAATTTCACGGCAAAGATCTATTTATACGGGTTTCAATATCCGCCGAATAAATTGCTGAAAGAAAATTGGTTTCTTTATTACAAATAAATTTATATCTAAGAATTTAACCAATCAAAATATTTTTAAAAATTTCAAAGTGTAAGTTAGAATTAAAAATGTGTTAAACTATTAACATTAAACTTAAATTCTCTTTTAACGTTTAATCCAATTATATTTTCTTCCTTATGAAGCTTAATTTCAAGATCTAAATAATTGGCGAATTTAGCATCTAAATTAGTCTTTATTAAATTAACTTATTATTTTTGATTGAGATATTTATCCTAAATAAGTTTAAGCCGAATTAATAAATTATGCTGTAAAAATTTATGTTAAAGAAATGGTAGAAAATATAAGGAAATGCAATTAAATAACAATATCCCATCGAAAAACCTTAATTTTTTTTTGTTGTAAAAACCTACCATTAATTTTTCGTATTGCTGTGTACCACTAATTAAGAAAATGAATGTATTTCTTACTATAAAAAATTGCCCAAAAGTTAAAAATCAAAACTGGCTGTTGATACCACTCATTATTAACTGTTAACTCTGCAAAAAATAGCAAATAGAAAAATATGTAATCTTAAATTTTCCTAGCTAGCTTTATTT
This sequence comes from Parasteatoda tepidariorum, assembly GCF_043381705.1. Taxonomy (NCBI): domain Eukaryota; kingdom Metazoa; phylum Arthropoda; class Arachnida; order Araneae; family Theridiidae; genus Parasteatoda; species Parasteatoda tepidariorum. Next base: position 92,936,138 of record NC_092210.1, read on the forward strand.
TTAAATAATATTTTTTTACATTTTCGTTTGTTGCAAGATATTTCGCATAAGAACACGTACCCCGCTAAAATGTTCCCGTACAGCTGGGGGTACGCGTACCACACTTTGGGAAACACTGCATAAAACAAATAACTTTCACAAAATTTTATATTACTTCAATTAATCCAATATTTCCTAATAATACCATCATTAATCAAATATTTATCAAAAGTTTCTAAGCAAATATTCGTCGAATTATTGTATTCTCGCAAAAAAAATTTTCAAAATCACATGTAAGAATACTATTAATTTATTTTAATTTTAATATTTAGTAATGTAATATTTTGTAATTTATAATAAAATGTCTATCATTAGAAATAATTTTACTTAAAATGTTTAATTATTTCAAAAAAAAATCCAAAAACAGAAATATAACATTCAATAATGCGGGTAACAAATCTAGATTTGAACGGGTTTTTGTGGAGTTTAATTATCCTTATTTATTTCCAACAGTTAAAGCTATTGATTTCTAAAACAATTTTCTAGAGAAAAAAAAACTTAAATTCGATTGTCAAGTTTGTTTTTAGAATTATAATTTAACCAAAGTATCATTCTTTACACATTAAATGTATAAGAAGTTTTTTTCAAATGAAGCAAAAATTATTGGATGGTTAGTCAACAACTAAAATTACATATTTCAAATCCTTAATAGATTTAATAATATTAGAATTTTAATAAAAGTCCTGGTATTTTATATTATGGTTCAGAAAAATTTGATTTAAAATTACATAAAACATAAAATTTCCATTCACTAATTACCTCTACAGGCAAATTAAATTTTCTTAAGCATTTTGCAATAAAATAATTCAAATCTTTACTGATAGAACCAAGAATAAAATTTTAATTATATTTCTTTTTCTTGTTCTAAACTTATTCCCCAAGTTCCATAATAAATCTTAGATCTTCATTTCTGATTAAGTTAAGGTTACAATGTGTTCAAAGTCTTTGTTTGCAAAATCCTTATAAGGCTCTAGTTCACGTAAACACATATCTTCTAAATCAATTTCATTTTTACTGTGGTAATTACAATTGCAAATACTTTTCTTTAAAGTTTTGACAAAATTTAAAACAAGTAGAAAACCCTATTTTTTCCCCTTTAATTGTGAAACAATAAGTTTATTTAGTCATAGGCAATAAACCTCTTTCAAAATCTTCATCAATAAAATTAACACAAAATTAGTTTTTAATTTTCAAAAACATTTAAAAAAAATCAAAATTTTTTGATTGCAAGTTTTAATTTAATAAAATCTAATACAATATATTTAATCTCTGGTGCAGAAAATTTTATAATACTCAAATATTCTTTAATCATCCATTTCAACAATGATGTTTTATTGCTAAAAATGAAACTCGCAATCTTAATATTTTCATTTCAGTTTTAAAGTATTTTTAAAGCTTTTAATTTGCGAATTAAAAAATATTTTCATAATCTCATCTTAAATTTAAATCTTAAATATTTTTAAAAATATTGATCTCTTTAAAAGAATATTTTTGAAAATGTACAATTTCGATACCAGAGTCCTTACGAAAGTTCTTTTATGACTGATTTATGATTTTTTAATTCGTTTATTTAACTCAGTACCTGTTTTCTTAATATATTTAACTGAAAACATTACTTTCAATAAGATAAATGTTTTTGTTCTTTACAAAAAATAAATTTACTAAAATTTGAGATTTGGTGCGAATGGGACAATTTTGATGTTTTTTAAAAGTGTTTATAACAAAGCAATTGATCATGTAGCCTATTAAACAGACCCTTATTAAGTCTAACTACAGAACCCCTTGTTAACCCATGAGGTATAAAAAAATGTAACATAAATGCATGAATTATTATTTAATATGAATTAATATATTAATTCGTATCAAAATAAATTAAACCTGAAAAGAAAAATTTAATACGTAATGACAATCAATTAAAAAATATTTTTAGAAAAACTAGCCATTACGGGAACATGACCAGAAACTGCATTAAAATATCAATAATTTTAATTTCTTAACAAAATTTGCTCATTGCAGCTTATTCAGATACGAAAATATGAATTCCAATATAAGTATGAAATTGATTTAAACAAATTTTTAGAAAGGCTCCAATGTATTAGCAGTCCCATGATGAAGGGATGTTTTTGGTAACATACATATCTTTAAAATTTCGCTTGTTTTTGGTTTCGAACTTTTTATTTAAATAGTTAAGAGATATAGTTCAGCCTGTGACTTGGACATCTTCATGGATGAAAAAGTTTGTCTTCTAGTGAAGCATAAATATCTTTAAACGGTGAACAAAGTTTATCAGAGTAGTAGATTTAAAAAAAGAAAAAAAAAGAAATTCCATTTTGATTAAAGATGAGATATCAAACTAAGAGAAATAAAAGTTTTTCTATTTTTAGTTGAGATAAAAAGGAACGTGTAAAAGATTTTTCCCATTCAGCTCACTCCTGGGGGAAATACGAGATAGAAAACTGGGATTTCTCCCTTCAAGGTGGTCATTGCATTTTTCTTGTAAGTAAAATTCTTAATCAGTGCCATCGATAGGAATTCAATGAGCCATGAAAAACTTCAATTTTTGCTTCCATCTACTTTTGATGTGCATTTACTTTTATTTCATTTAGATTGTTCATTTCTTCTATTACACATTTAATCCAGCAAATGGGATTTTTACTTCATAAAGGATAATTTGAAGCTTACGCATTAAAGAATCACATTTCTCTATACAATTTAACAACTGTTGTGAATCGTTGTTTATTCTTCTTTGGGGGGATATTAGTAGTTCTGATTTTCGATATAGCAAAACATATCTGAAATCTTTGACTCTGGCGCAATTTTGTATCGCAGCTTTATGTGGTTTTTATATAAAAATAAATCTGACGATCAATTGGATGCCTGTTCGACCAACAATCGGACACCCGCTTGACCAACATTCGAAAGCCTAGTTTGGGATAAGAAATGCGTTGAAACATTGAGGCAAAGAAAAAAATTTATTTGAAAAAAAAAATTAAGGAATAATTTTTTTTTCTGAAAGTTTCGATTTCCATACTTTAGATTCACTTTGGAATATAAATCGTTAAATCATATAAAACGATTTTGAAGGAGCCATTAATTTAAGTCGAGGAACGCAAGGGGTGAAATCAATCCCCTTCTTTGTTGGAGTATTGTTACCATTCACCGAATCACAATTGAAGGGCATTTTCTAAGTCCAACAACGACTCTAGCTATTTTAATAATTTTGAGAACACATAAAATGCATTCAACATTGTTTCAAAATATTTTTTGTTTGATTATTAGATTTGTGGTGACAGCTTCGGATGTTTCAAATATTTTCATGTTTCATAATTGTACTAGTCGAACTTTCAGCTAAAATCTCATCTGTTGTTGAAAGAATAAACACCGTTTTTAGGAGAACAAACAGAAAATGAATTTCGAATGAGAAAACAAGGAAAGCAAATCTTAGTGAAGCCGGAAAATGTCAATGTTGAAAAATAATTCCATTTTTAAGAATTAGTATTAAAAATTTATAACTGTTGACAGCTGCTTCTATAAAAATTTATCAGATATCGCTTTAAATGAAAGCTTCCGAAAGAAAAAGAAAAAAGAGAAAAGAAAATACATTACAGAAATGATTAAGAGTTTTCTGCTCTGATGATTTTAAGTGATTCAAAGTGAAATTTGAAATGCTTTTCAGCGAGATTTAGGGAAAAAGAGAAAAAAAATCAAATTCAATTTAAGCGACCCCACTTTTGTATTCAAAATCACGGCCTCTACTGGAAGGGGAAAAAATACACAAAAAACAAATTCTCCCTACCGTTAATTTAATTGAATTCTACAGGATCGTCTAAGAAAAAACAAAGCAATATAACATGTAACGTTTCATATTTTTCAGTTTTTTTACCTCCTTCGAGAATCTTATTGTTCGTGCATAAATCTGCTTTAAGAAGAACAAAGATGGGAGTAAGAAAATTGAACCATTTTTCCTAGCACACATTTGACTTAAAAAAAAATCTCTTTAATTAACGAAATTAATTACGACAGCCATGGATCGTAATTAAATAAGAGGTTCCTCCAAACGAAGGAAGAAGAAAAAAAAAGTGAAGAAAATGGCGATTTAAAAATTCGTGGCTTGTTGTTTGAAGATGCAAATATCGGATTAATTAGTAAAACACGAGTAATTATTTCAAAAAAGATCTTCTGAGCGCACGGTTTTAAAAAGAAACAATAGAAATGCGTGAACGATGATGTCATGCAATCAGAACAGTAAAAAGAATGAAACCTAATTAGGATAGCTGTGCATATGATATTACTTTTCAGATAACACATTTGATCTTTCTCTCGAAGTTGGCAAACAACCGTATATCAATGTTTCACGTACAATTTTAGCAAAGGAATTGTTTTCACTTTAACACGCAGATGACAACCCCCTCATCTAAAGAGAATTGTATGTAGTTCGATAATACAGAATAAAATATATTAAGTTCAAAATTTTTATTGCTGTTATGGATGGTTGGCTGAATGTAAACAAGAACAAACTTTCTTAAACCGGAAGAAATTTAGATGGAAAATTTACTTCCGCTTACTTACAAAATTTTCTAAGAAATTTACTTCCGGTGTATTCCTCCGCTTCACGAGGCGATGTGTGAGCAGGCTGAATATTCCAGGAAGTTTTAGTATTGTAATTTGTGATTCAATTTACGCGTAATTTTAATCGTCGTAAGGCAGGTAGGTCATTTACGTCACACTAGAGCAGCACGATAGGCTAATGGTTACGGTCCGGGAAGCATCCCTGAAGAATTTTGATCCTCTGCAGGGGGGATAGCTCCCCTACTTTGGTAGTCCGACGAGCGAAGTAGAGCACTTTACGGTAGCTTAACGAGAACAGATACCGCACACCCTCTGTCCCTACGCAGGCTGATCATCAAAGTGGTCACCCTCCCTCTTATTGACCGCGCAGCCAGTTGCTTCGGTATTCTTACTGGGATCTTAACGATCCAATCCACTGCCATTTATAAGAGTTTCCTGCAATTTACAACTGGTTGTGAGACCAAAACAAATTTAAGAAAATATATAAAGGTTTGACATGTTGTCCCTTATTTGTCTTTACCTGGGTAAAATCTTTTTGGGTTGCATCATAGCTTACGAATTCATTTGTTGTCTGTTTTGTTGAAAATTAAGATTGATAGAACGCTTTATATTGTGAACGTGATTAGTATAATAATACTGGATGCCCCGCTTTTTCAAGTTTAGGCCTAAAAATCAAGCGGAAGTATTTTCAATCTCAGCGTCATATATGCTTAGCCGTCAACCATCCATATATTCAGACGTTGTGAGTTATATATAAAGCGGGCAACAAAAAGAAAGCGGACCACCCTGAATAATTTTTGATCTAATGATCAGATCTTCACGTTCTAGCACTTTATTTTTTCCTGCTTTAATGTTTGTTTGAATACCTAACTTAAAGATGCCAATTAATACAGAAGACATTTTAAGTACTTTAATACGCACTGTATGCTGATCTGTATAGGAAATATAGAAGTATGGGAAAAAACTCATTCACATAAAAAGCTAAAAAATCACTTAAAATCGTGGTAGGGAAGATTTTTAAGAAGTTATGGCTACTCAGGGGGCAAAAGGAAAATTCGTCAAAAGGTGAGGATATGAGTACTTAGATGAGAATGAAAACACTCACATGCCTTTTATTCTAATTTGCTAAACCTTTCCTGTTACGATTTCAGGAAATGCTTACGAAAAATTATGGTAATTATAAGGGTTACCATACTACCTCGACGGGGGGAATTATTTTAGTCTTCTATTCCTAGATCTCAACATAGTTTCAAAAAATTTCATATCATTATTAATTATATTCTTCTCAATTTTCATTTGAAATACTGAGATACATTTCCTGAAATATATACTGACGAAAGCTCCTCATACTTAATTCATCGATTTTATTGTAGTTGCAGATTATGTAGGAAGTTGCTTCTAATTTTCAAGCATGTCATCACAAATTTTCTAACACAAAAAACTATGAAAAAAAAGATATGCAAAAAAGAAAGACTTCTCAGTTTTTTTTTTCCTCGGAAAAAAAATTTGTTTGATAAATGCGGATTCATGTTCAGCATCCCCCAAATATACAGTATACTCGATATCTGAAAAGTTGAAGGGGCAATAAAAAAAAAATTAAAGACTGCTAGTTTTCGCTATAAGTTCTGAACTAAATATGCTCTAAAAAGTTGAAAATATATTCTAAAGTATCTCTCTTAAAAAGTAGACTCCTGAAACATAATAAATATGTATGTAATGACAGTTAACTATAAGTCTAAATACAACAGTAAAAATTTTATTTTTAAAAGTTCAGACAAAAATAACTATGCATGAAATAGAAAAGATTTAGAGTACAATCAGATTTTTCCCAAAAAAAAATTAAATTCCTATTTCGAAAAAACTTATGACGTAACAAGGTTTTGAGAAGAAAATCTTCGACATAGGAATTCAGATTAAAATTAGATTTATACGGGCGAATCTCAGGAATCATTAACCTACATGCCTTCAAACTCTTCTTATAAATATATAACATAATAAGCGAAAATTAATTCTAATAAAATTACAGGAATAACTATGCATTACTAACTTTAGGATACGTACAGTTTTGATCGCGAGTAACTTGTTTTTGGCTTTCATTTCTCACTTCAATCCGACATTTGACAACTTTTCATGAGTGTCGCTTAGAGTGTTTAACACACTTATTTCTTTTTTCAATATGTATTCTGTTTAAAAAAAACTGAAAATCACTAAAAACATAATTCAGTAGCTTAGCTGTACTATCATATTTTCTTGAATGATATTTTTCGTGAATATTGACGTTTGCAAGCACTTAAAGTTTGTCGCAAATTTTGGCACGTCAAACCGTAACCATCGAAAATTGAAAAAAAAAGGTATACAATCCAATTCTGCGATTTTTATGTAAGTGATATCCCAAAAGCTTATTTAAAGTAGAACAAACTTGTATCATTATTAGATAAATATTTTTATTTGCAGTAATTATAAATTAATCGAATTTATCACAAACTGTTATTCGGTGAGGTAACAGTTACAACGTCAAGACCGTAATCAGACGCAGATCTAAAAAGTAAATGTTAAAATCAATCAAAATTTTGATCACACGTTTGCCATTGCCTAATTTATTTTCTGTGTTGTGTGCATCGCATTGCGTTGCATCTGAGTAAAGTTTTCGATCTATTCCCTAGGTTGTACAGACCGTAACCCTGTCAAACCGTAACCTCAGGATTAATTAATTGAATTTAACATATCGGAACTTTTGACTGAAAATAATTAAAGTAAGCCTTTTTATACATTTTATAACAATTTAATTTAATATTAAAATTTTTCAATTCATTTATGATACTGATACTTTTTGATGAAAAATAAAGGATAAATATGGATGAAATTATTAAAAAGAAAAAAATTGCTCAATAAAGGAAAAATAGGTACAATAAGTTTATATGTTTATTAAATAAATGATACTTTTGTCGTTTTTATGATCTTTAATGAAATGTATAAACCTAGAAAAATTCGTTCAAAAATTTAAATTTTTTGTTTATACTTATAAGGGCATCAAAATTTTCGATGTTCACGATTATTTTCTGATATTTTATACATTTTTAAAACAATTCTGGAGGATTAAAAATTGCGCCTATTATCTTTATTATCGAAAGTTTAAAGATTTCAGAGATCTGTCCATATATCATGCCAAGGGAAAAAATATTTTTCCGATGTAGTATGGTTTTCGAGAAATCGAAGTTCGACTATATGAACAAAAACTGCTAATTTTTCCATGTGGATTCCTATTTCTTAGACCTAGCAGGGAATTCAATATTTTGACCCACAAGTGTGGTAAGCTCATCAGTTTTCAATACACTGCTGATCTCTTCAAGTTCTTCGAACGAACAATAATTATTTGCATCATTTGAATACTGTAATAAATTACTGAAAACGTAAGTAGGACAAAATAAGTTTTTTTAAACCTATGACAATCACGCGGGTTTTTCTTATCAGTTTTCTCGGGCGGAAACGGCAATGTTTCTTCCCAGAGCATTAATTCCAACGTTATCACCCAAGGATAACGAATGAAATAATGGAATTATGAAGCTTATAATTTCATTCAAATAACGATAGAAGATTATGAACGTTTTATAATCTATTAGTGAATAATAACTAGTCGCGTAGCTCGTAATTTTGCAATCTTCCAGAAATTTTTGTAATTTAATGGATAGATAAAAAAAAAATATTGCTTAAAGATTGCAAAATTACTCGAAACGTAAGCAAGACGAAATAAATAATTTTTTAGAACAACGGCAAAATTGGTCCGTTTGTGAGTTGGACAGGTCGGCATTACAAAACGTCAACTTGAGGCGAGCACTGACCCCTGATTGATCCATTTGTGAGTTAAGCAGGCCGGCATTACAAAACGTCAGCTTGAAGCGAGCATTAAACCCCGATTGTTCCATTTGTGAGTTAGACAGTCGGCATTACAAAACGTCAGCTTGAAAAAGCACTAACCCCTGATTGTTCCATTTGTGAGTCAGATTGAATACGTCATCGAACGTTCAGCTTGAACGACGACTGACGTCCGAATCAACTGTAGTTGGATTACAACGCAACGTTAACGAAGGAAGCAATAGCGGACGACGTGATTGGTCCATTTGTGAGTTAGACAGGTCGGCATTACAAAACGTCAGTTTGAAGCGAACCCTAACCCCTGATTGATCCATTTGTGAGTTAGACAGGTCGGCATTACAAAACGTCAGCTTGAAGCGAACCCTAACCCCTGATTGATCCATTTGTGAGTTGGACAGGTCGGCATTACAAAATGTCAGCTAGAAGCGAGCACTAACCCCTGATTGATCCATTTGTGAGTTAGACAGGTCTGCATTACAAAATGTCAGCTTGAAGCGAACACTAACCCCTGATTGATCCATTTGTGAGTTAGACAGGTCGGCATTACAAAACGTCAGCTTGAAGCGAACCCTAACCCCTGATTGATCCATTTGTGAGTTGGACAGGTCGGCATTACAAAATGTCAGCTAGAAGCGAGCACTAACCCCTGATTGATCCATTTGTGAGTTAGACAGGTCGGCATTACAAAACGTCAGCTTGAAGCGAACCCTAACCCCTGATTGATCCATTTGTGAGTTGGACAGGTCGGCATTACAAAATGTCAGCTAGAAGCGAGCACTAACCCCTGATTGATCCATTTGTGAGTTAGACAGGTCGGCATTACAAAACGTCAGCTTGAAGCGAACCCTAACCCCTGATTGATCCATTTGTGAGTTGGACAGGTCGGCATTACAAAATGTCAGCTAGAAGCGAGCACTAACCCCTGATTGATCCATTTGTGAGTTAGACAGGTCGGCATTACAAAACGTCAGCTTGAAGCGAGCATTAACCCCTGATTGTTCCATTTGTGAGTCAGATTGAATACGTCATCGAACGTTCAGCTTGAACGACGACTGACGTCCGAATCAACTGTAGTTGGATTACAACGTAACGTTAACGAAGAAAGCAATAGCGGACGACCTGATTGGTCCATTTGTGATTAGATAGGTCGGCATTACAAAACGTCAGTTTGAGGCGATCCCTAACCCCTGATGGATCCATTTGTGAGTTGGACAGGTCGGCATTACAAAATGTCAGCTAGAAGCGAGCACTAACCCCTGATTGATCCATTTGTGAGTTAGACAGGTCGGCATTACAAAACGTCAGCTTGAAGTGAGCATTAACCCCTGATTGTTCCATTTGTGAGTCAGATTGAATACGTCATCGAACGTTCAGCTTGAACGACGACTGACGTCCGAATCAACTGTAGTTGGATTACAACGTAACGTTAACGAAGAAAGCAATAGCGGACGACCTGATTGGTCCATTTGTGATTAGACAGGCCGGCATTACGAAACGTCAGCTTGAAGCAAGCACTAACTCCTGATTGATCCATTTGTGAGTTAGACAGACCGGCATTACGAAACGTCAGCTTGAAGCGAGCACTAACTCCTGATTGGTCCATTTGTGAGTTATACAGGTGGGCATTACAACACGTCAGCTTGAAGCGAGCACTAACCCCTGATTGATCCATTTGTGAGTTAGACAGACCGGCATTACAAAACGTCAGCTAGAAGCGAGCACTAACCACTGATTGGTCCATTTGTGAGTTAGACAGACCGGCATTACGAAACGTCAGCTAGAAGCGAGCACTAACTCCTGATTGATCCATTTGTGAGTTAGACAGGTGGGCATTACAAAACGTCAGCTTGAAGCGAGCACTAACCCCTGATTGATCCAATTTGTGAGTTATACAGGTGGGCATTACAAAACATCAGCTAGAAGCGAGCACTAACCCCTGATTGATCCATTTGTGAGTTAGACAGACCGGCATTACGAAACGTCAGCTAGAAGCGATCACTAACCCCTGATTGATCCATTTGTGAGTTAGACAGACCGGCATTACGAAACGTCAGCTAGAAGCGAGCACTAACCCCTGATTGATCCATTTGTGAGTTATACAGGTGGGCATTACAAAACGTCAGCTAGAAGCGAGCACTAACCCGTGATTGATCCATTTGTGAGTTAGACAGGTCGGCATTACAAAACGTCAGCTTGAAGCGAGCATTAACCCCTGATTGACCCATTTGTGAGACAGATTGAATACGTCATCGAACGCTCAGCTTGAACGACGACTGACGTCCGAATCAACTGTAGTTGGATTACAACGTAACGTTAACGAAGGAAGCAATAGCGACTCGCTTCGACACAGCTTCCTCTTCATTTAACTAAGCTATAATGTGTTTTTTCTCGGACAAAGTCATTATTTGTTCTCTAAAGCACCGGTCAGCAATTACAAAATCAATACAAATTCAAAATAAATATTTGTTTACGTTATTAACGCGTGCGCAATGAGAGATAATGTCTACATTGGACTGACTGCACACGCTGAGCTAACAAAACAGAATTTTGATTGCGTAAGTCAACACCTGATGACGCCCAGAGAAAACGCTCGTCCTATAAAACCAGGCCTTTAGTTTTTTTTTAGTTTCTGTTTTGCTTCCGCTCAGTTTTTTTCCCAATGATCATTGTCACCGAACATTGACTATTTCTGATCATTGATTTTAAATCAGCAAGTTCGAGAATGAACCCTGAGACGGCCATTTTAATTCGAATTAAAATGGCAATTTCTGGAGATGTTGCGACTTTGCTATCTCGTGATCAATGTTTTAAATTGTGCGTTCAGCTGCTTGTTATTACTACTGCTATAAGAAAAAAAAGGACGAGTATCAATTTGTTGACGTGTCCATGGATGAAAGTTGTACACTAGATGCCATTTAAAGGAGCGTTTAACTGCAACAGGCAGCTCTGGTGCCCCGAAGCTATAAATTTTAATGGACAATGCAATTTGATCCTATCGCTAGTGTGACGTCATCTAAAACGTCATCATGGAGTGAAGTGACCACTTTACCTAAGTGGCAATACTTTTTGAAAAATGCTTAAAATCTAATTTTTAATTCTTTTTGAATGAAAAGTTTGAATCTGCAATATTTTTGCTTCGTTGAAAAAATACAAATAAATTATGGAAATTTAATGAAAATTGCTTTATGGCTAAGAGTAACAGCGATGTTTCTTTAATACGTATCCATTTCAGCGTCATTGCTCAACTAAATTAATCTAAAAATCCGTTCTTTTCTTAATCTTTTAAATGACCATTAATAAAACATTAAACTTCCCATTAATTTTTTTTCCAAACTTTTGTTATATCTCATTAAAAGCTCATCATTATAGTCACAGGTGTCGCGATTGTTTCGTCATCCCCTGCAGTAAACTTTCAAAAATAGATATTTCTGAGACACTTTGGAACAAACTTTTGAGAATGCTACGCAATTTCTGAACTTATTTTTAGCAAACATGGAAAAATTGGTACAACGTCAATTTACCGCTAAAGAAAGATTATGTTAAATATTGGATCATTAGTAGAAGATCATCAGTAATGAAACAACGATGTTAAAAAGATGCAACGATCTTAAGTTTTCCGTGAACCAAATAAAAAAAAAACTTTATCCTTAATGATTTTAAATTATAGAATTGAACAAGCATCTGCTGCAAAATATATAAGGAAAAATAAACTTATTGCTTATAATAGAAATACGAACACCTTTAAAGTTTTAAAACATTCTGCGAAATTCAGGCAAAAATATGAAACTGCAAGAATTATGACGATCTGTGTCTAAGAACATTTTGTATGAAATGGCAGAGTAATGTGTTTATATTGATGCTGTCAATGAAGGAATAAGATAATTGAACTTTAGAGTATTTCCAAGTAAAATCATTTCAAATCAATTTGAAATTTATTCAAACAACAATTTTAATTTTCTAAGTACCAACAAAATTAAAAATTTTCTAATTACAAATAGTTTGAAAACTTTCCTAACTTTAAACTTCTGCGATTCCTTATGTACAGGATTTTTCCAAGTAACTGAAAAAGCTAAGCAAAAACTGATTTAAATTATTGAAAATAATGGAAATATATTTTATGTCACAGAAATGATTTTCTGAGGAGAAGAAATCATAATAAAATAAATATGTAAATTAATGAAATAAAATTTCTTCAACCAAAAAAAATTATTTTTTTTTATGAGCAAACAGTTTCAGAATATTTCTAAAACCAACAGATTCGGAATTTTTCAAACGTCAAAACATTTTTAAAGTTATTCAAAGTGCAATCAATTTCAGATATTTTGTAAGTACAAATGGTTTGGAAATTTTTCTAACTTCAAATTAACAACCAATCGAAAAATTTTGGTACACACGTGATTGAAAACGAGATATAGTTAACAAAAATTACATTTATAGAGTGACGCAATGAGTTTACTTAGCATTTTTAGGTTATTGTGAAAGGCGCCAATATTGTATCGATATTTCCAAACTATTTCTTAATAAAACTAATTTTAACGGAAAATTGTTAATGGGTTATAATTACACTATATTACTGATAATGAGTATGCAAATTCATCAAGTTTTATCAAACTCATAAACCATTTTATTCAACTGAATATATATAATTATCACTTGGAATGATTATTACAGGTTTACTATATCAACTAATTAAATATAAACATTGTGACTATGAAATTATTTTAACAGTTTAGAATTATTAGACACATCATTTAAAGTTAATACAAATATATTTAAAATATATTAAAAATATAATAATTGTATTTTAAGTTTTATTTCTCCTACTGCGGCGATAGCCGAATCTGAAATAATTTTATTAAAATCATTATTTACAAACGCATTGTTTGAACACAACTAATACGTACAATCAATCAACCTCCTCTAGAATGATAATTTTCCATTAACCACCAGTTGTTGATAAAATGCAAAAGCTAAACATAAACTGTTAAATTATATCAAGATTATTGAAAATTATAAAATAAATTTCATATAGAAAAATATCTTAAGTCATAGAAATGATTGACTGAAAATAGACATCGCCTGACAAAAGCACCGGAATCACTAACAATTATGTAACATGCAAATCAGGCTGCAGAATCTGAATCAGTCAATCAATCTGAGGTAAGTTACTAAAAAAATAAAGTAATTGAATAATTGTCTAAACGTATTTAGGTATCTCTTAAATTTATATAAATTTTATTTAAAGCTTACGAAAATAAAAACAGTTTCTTCCTCAATCTATTTAGCAAATTAAGACTCCATTACTTCCAATTCTAAACTTCAATGATTACAATCATTATATTGTACATACAAATAACTTTCTCTACTTGTTAATTCTTCAAAAATTTGCATATTCAAAGCAATTTGAAATTTATTCGAAGAACAAACAACTTTAGTTTTCTAAGTACCAAAAACAAATTTATATTAAGTTGAAATATTTTTTGCTCATGTTCTTAACTCAAAGATATATCCCCTGAGTGAATGCTAATAATTGATTAAATATTTATAACAGTACCATATGATGCATTAAATAATTATACTGACAATTGAAAGTTCATTTCAGTCAATTTAAATTTTAATTTGGTAGTAGCATATTGTTTCTTTAAATATCTAATTATGATCGATTCATTATAAATACGGATTTAAAGAGCCGAATCGAACATTGCTTTTTTTTTAAATAAAACATTATTAAAGAATTTAATATTTTATTGATGAACATTCCGAAAATTGCAATAATTTTAAGCTGAGGTTCACAAACCAAAGCTTGGTTAAAAAGGTTACAGATATTTATTTAGTAGAGATATATAAAAAAAATTCTTTGTTTATTTACAAATTACTTTATTTGAATTTTTGTTTGAAAAAAATGTCATTGAAATGTCATTATTTTAATCTTCTAAACTGAATACAGTATTACAGACACATCCTGAATTAGAGAAAAAAACCGCGAATATATCAAAGATAAAAGTGCATAAGCATCAAATTTTTATGAAATTAAATCAACAAATTAAGAAATAAATTTAAGACTATTTAAATGCCCGGTTTTAATTACCATATTAAACGTTGAACTATTTTTAAAAAGAAGTTACTGTAGATACATAATGTAAAATCGTTTTTGTAAATAGAATTCGAAGCATTTGCAATAAGTGGAATTTTGAATTGAATTGAATGAAAATAAATACGATTATTTGTAATAGAATGGTTATATTAACCATATTAAGGGTCAATAAATGACATTGAAAAGTACGACTTAAGATAGTTCTCCTCGTAAACTCTATAACAGTTGTTTGCAGTTTATCATTTGTGAACCGAATTAGCTTTCAAAAATATTATCTTGCGCTTTCTGGCATAAAATGTTACATTGGTAAAAAAATATTTCGGAGAAAATTTTAACTTATTGTTTTCTCTCACAAATAAATATTCTTTTATAAGAAGTGCCGTTTCACAAAAAAATGGTGCCAGACCAAAAGTAATAGCCCAAACAAAATTAATAAACTGAATAATAATTATACACAAAGTAATAAAAAAAAGTTTAAAAAAAGATTAGATTGAAAAATAGAATGTTATTCGAACTTAAAATACATTAGCATGATTAATTGCAGAATAGAAGATAAACTTCAGGAAACTGGAATTTTCTAAGCGGCAGCATTATATTGCGTCTATATCATGCTAAATACCGCTTTGCCTACTTGGGAACTGAAGAAATAATTTTTTTTAGCACCAGCCAAACCTCAATTCAAACAATGAAAACTAAACTTTAAACATGATTCAATGATATGACGTTTTCAGTTTCAACGTTTTTGAAAAGCATGGTGCTATAGATTCATCTGCAGCTAACCGCTTCTTTAAATGGCATCTAGTGTACAACTTTCATCCATCGACACGACAACAAATTAATACTCGTCCTTTTTTTCAGCAGCAGTAACAAGCTACTGAACACATAATTTGAAACATTTATCACGAGATAGCAAGGTCACAACATCTCCAGAAATCAATATTTTATTTCGAATTATAATGGTCGTCTCAGGGTTCATTCTCGAACTTGCTTATTTAAAATGAATGAGCAGAAATAGTCAATGCTCGGTGTCAATAACACGAAATTATCTTTAACACCGAAATAGCAAAACAGACAAATACTAATAAGACTATAAGAATACTAGCAGTAAGTCATACTAATAATAGTCCAGTAATAAGTCATACTAATAAGGGTAAATACTAGACTTCCAAGGGATAAAAACAAGCTATTAAGCTTTTTAGGTCGCTAATTAATTTTCTCAATTTTAATCAAAATATTGATTAAAGTCTGGCGCTAAAAATAGGAATATCATATGGAAAATCATGTCGTCAAATCTATTCAAACCAGAGACCCTTTTTAAAGTTAATTGTGTTTTTAAGCTTGATGTTAATGGCTATAAACAAATTCATGTGCCACCTTAATGTATTCACAATACTTGTCAGGCTGAATACATGCAATACATAAAATAACAAACACATATAATCCATTCACCTTGAAGCTCTGACAAATCTGTGCTAAAATGGGTCCCTGAAGTGTAGGACAAAATCACTATAGAATAGAAACACGATATCTCATCAATACTACGCGAAAGAAAAACAAAAAGACGAAGATGTCACTCACCCAAATCAACGATGACATCATGAGACGAGTCTTTTTAAATTTGTGTTTATAAAGCGGCTGTACTGTCCATAAACACCGAAAATAAATTAGCACAAATAGTCAATATTCGGCGACAACGACCCTATCTGTTTATATGTAGATAATGAAAGCAGTTCTACTGGGCACTTCTTAAGAGCAGTCTGTGCAAACTCTCAATGCATCCCAATTGTTTACTCTCTTTCATGCACTTCCTCTTGTATGTAGCTTCCAAGCATTTTCACGCGAGAATGACACCTGCACTATTGCGAAAACTGATGGAGTAGCAATATTTAAAATAATGAAAACAAAAATTCATCGCAAATGAAGGAAAACCAAGAAAAAAAGGATCTTTATTGGTTAATGATAAATCCATAGAAAAATATTGAGTAATAGTAGTAGTACATTCAAGTCTCACTAGAGCTGCACAATTGGCTATTGGTGACAGTCTGGGAAACATCCCTGAGGATGATCCGAAGACATGCCATCACAATTTTGATCTTCTGCAGAGGGGATGGCACCCCTGCTTTGGTATCTCGACGACCTGCATGCGAAGTCGAGCACTTTACGGTAAAACAGTTTAACGAAGACCAACACCGCACAGTCCCTACCCAGACTAATCCAAGTGGTCACCCACCTTCACACTGACCGCAAACAGAGATGCTTGACTTCGGTGATCTGCTGGGGAGACGTGTCTTAACGATCAGCCCACTGCGGGACAAATGCGTCACCGGAGTAGATGCTCAAAAGACTAGTGAGTCTTCTTTGTCAAATTTCAATTTGATTTTATTGAAATTACATACATTTGCTGACTTGTGTGCTCAATATAGGCTTATAAGTCATAGTCAAGTAGAAAGTACAGATAGAACAATTCAGAGAAAGACATCACAAAGAATACATCCAGGGTTACGACGGGATTCGAACCCGCTACCTCCGCGCTTAACAGAGCGTTTGGACCGGCGATGCCGCTCGGCCAGGGAGGCCCCTCAAATTTCAAGAACAGATTGTACAAACTAAAGAAGCTGATCGGAAGAATATATCAGATCAGGAGATGCTTCCTTGAATCAAATATCTTCAGTGATCACGGGGAAACGAACCAGCAACCCATTTTGTTACATTTCAAGTTTCACCCACCCCTGTTCCATATGTTTGTTATTGAATTGAGAAAGTTACGATTTTAAAAAGGACATCGGGGCACAAATTTGGGGACCTAAATCGTAGATTCCATTCTATTGCCCACTCAATCAGTAAAATAATATTGAATATTTTAAGTTGTTCTTATTTTAGAAAACTTTTAACTAGAGTACATTTAAAAGCTTCAAAGCCTTGCCTTCCTAAAGTAGAAAGTGCAGAACACTTTATGATTGAATTAGAACTATTTATATTAAAGTTAGGCGTTTAATTTTTTTTTAATTTTACATTGAGTAGAATGCTCTATAGCATGGAGGTTAGCAAGTTCGAATCCGAAATCAAGTAAGGAAGTATCCTTGCGATATTTTTTCTACATTGCTTCAACTTGATAAGCTTATATAAGCCGTTCTTTATATTAAGAACACAAACCTCTAATGCATTGACTTTCAAAATGCCAAATGTTTAAAACTTACTTTTTAAATCAACCATATAAACATGTAAGTTTGTGCACAGTTTATTCTTCTTTAGTTATGCTTTGCTCTGTACACTTTCATTTAAATATTTACGTATCAAACGTAATGAAACTAAGCAACATAATAAGCTAAAACAAACTAACATACTAAGCTAACAAACTAAAAACGTATCAACGTAACAAAATGCAATATAAAAAAGTCCCGCAATGGACTGATCGTTAAGACACGGAACCCACCCACCAGATTACTGAAGTCATGTATCACTGACTGCGGTCAGTGTGTGGATGGGTGATCACTTGCATCAGTGTGCGAAAGGACCGAGGGTGTGCAGTATTGGTCCTCGTTACCGTAAAGTGCTCGACTTCTCTCGCAGGTCGATTTGAATTAGGCTTGCGGCTCTCCCAGACTCCAGTTCTAACGTAAAATATCCTCAGTCGTACTCAGTGGCTTTAATTAGTAAAGCGTATGTTCAAGGGATCGAGCGCTTTCCTCTTGGTTAGGTGACTCGAATTTAAATCCCTGAGATGATGATGACCTGGTCGATTTCAATTAGGCTTTTGGCTCTCCCAGACTCCAGTTCTAAAATAAAGTATCCTCAGTGATAAAAGGGATCATGGGTTTAAATCCCTTTATCAGGCTACCTATTGTAGATTTACGTTTCCTTTTTGTCCATTAGCGAATGCGGGTAACTTTACTGTAACGTTAAGACTTAACAAAAGTTCGGTTAGTTCTTCAAAAGTTCGGTTAGTTATCACCCAAGACTATTTCAGTGGTTGATAAGCGTTTGTCTTTTTGGTTTGATTCAAAATTACGAGGCTACAAAGTTTAACATTGATAATTAAAACCCCAAAAATTTCATAAAGTGAAATTAGTAACTGAAATTAATAAATTAAACAGTGAGAGTTTTTTTTTATTTTAGTTGGAACACAATCGAAATATCACTTTTCCCTGAGTTAAATTAATAAATTTAGACAATAAAAATTTTTTTTTAATGCATAGAAAACTTGCAATTTATTTTTACTAATATATGTTTAATTCGAAAAAGTGTGAAAAAAAATTCATTTAAATAGATTTTTTTTCTGTTCCCCGAATTTTAGTTTTTGAACGAACTTTAAATTTTAGTTCTTATAAATTAATGGAAAGTAATAAAGTTTCTCCTTAATGATCAGGTATATGTAGTAATTCTAAATTTCATCAAAATTGCATGTAACACTAAATTAGTATTTACTGAGGCCCGGCTTTTAAATTAATTTACCTAAATGGAATTTTTTGCGACCTGATTTTCATTTTATTTTTTTTTACTCTTTCCTCCTCTAAAACAAAACAAAAAACTTAAGAAGATACAAACCCATGAGCAAGATACCAAAACAGCAAGTATGCAGTTCTTCTATTGCAAGCTGCCACGTAACCATACATAATCCTACATAGTGTTAAACAGCTGACCCAATTTTTGGGTTTACGACTACTAATGCTCAACTGCGTAACCTTATAACTTTGAAAACAATCCGGAAGACAAGGGAACTCCAGGATCAAGAAATGGGAGAATTTTTTTTTTATGTAAGTGTTAGTCATTGTTTTAAATTTTACTATGAATTTTACTTATATTCAGTTTTTCATAAATTTTAAAACAAACATCTGTGATAATTTCTAACTTAATGAACAAAAATAGTATATTGAGCACATATAAATATTTAATTATTTTATAGTCGCTGTGTCAGTTGAATTCAATGAAGAACATGACGTGGTAGCACGTGTGGTCCAGTTCACCCAATTGATACTTTTATAAGTTGTCTGATACACCACGTGGCGTCTTTTTTTTAAAAAAAATTCCAACTATTAATTCATCATACTATCCCTATATATTTGTATATCTTGTTCACATTTTCAATCGTTAATAAAATACTATTTATTCAAATACATTCTTTTTTAAAGTTGTACTGGATGACATTTGATGTTTATATAGTTTTGTTTTTTCACATACTAATTGATTCATTAATTTTAGTTTTATATGGGAGAAATTTTTTTTTAATTATTTAGTAAAAAGTAACTTAAATAAAATATTTCTTTGTTGAACTAAGAAGAATTGACTTTATTATTATTACTTGTTTTTATTGTAGGGTTCATCGCCCTTACATTGATGTTTTATTAAGGTAAAGCGTCCGATGATCACTTGTCTTCCCGGTATTCGTTACACTGTTGTCGTTTTAGTGTAATTGCCATTTGACCGATATTTCTNAAAAAATTCCAACTATTAGTTCATCATACTATCCCTATATATTTGTATATCTTGTTCACATTTTCAATCGTTAATAAAATACTATTTATTCAAATACATTCTTTTTTAAAGTTGTACTGGATGACATTTGATGTTTATATAGTTTTGTTTTTTCACATACTAATTGATTCATTAATTTTAGTTTTATATGGGAGAAATTTTTTTTTAATTATTTAATAAAAAGTAACTTAAATAAAATATTTCTTTGTTGAACTAAGAAGAATTGACTTTATTATTATTACTTGTTTTTATTGTAGGTTTCATCGCCCTTACGTTGATGCTTTATTAAGGTAAAGTGTCCGATGATCACTTGTCTTCCCGGTATTCGTTACACTGTTGTCGTTTTAGTGTAATTGCCATTTGACCGATATTTCTTAGATTATCATTTTTGTTCTAAGAGTATGTACTTCCGGAGAGAAAAACATCCCCACTTCAGATGAAAGAATATGAAAGATAAGTAATTACAAAGAAAGGTAAACTCAAAACGCTTTTGAATACAATTTGGTTTGGAAAGGTAATATTTTATTTTCGCAATTCTGAAATTCGAACCAAAATGACGAAAGATCATCGGACAGAATGGAGTTCATTTTTTGTATAGAAAACAAGTAAAATAAATTTTAAAAAAATTTAATGTCAATTCCTTCTTAAGCACCTTTATTGCACTATGTGAACTCTTTTTATTTTCTCAATACACAGAGTGGTGAATATTGATTTTTCTTTAATAATTGTTTTCGTAAATTGATTTTCTTAATAATAATAATACAAAGCATGAAAAAAACTCAGCTTTATGAGTCACTACTATTAATTACGGCTGAAAATTTGTATTCATTATATGACACACAAGATTGCGTGTAGACAAACAAAAGAATGTCTTCAAGACAATGAATAATCAAATATTGCTATAAATACTATAACTACTTTGTTTCAAAATGTTTGTTTCATTTATGGCATTCTGGAAATAATTATGGAGTTAAATATTTATTTTTTACAACTTAAATATTAACTGAAGATTGCTATTCAACGAATTTGGTAAAATTATTTTATTGTTTATAAAAATGATTAGAAGTAATTTTAGGCCCCTTGATTTTAACTATTGTGTTTTTCGACATTTACGAACATTCACATTTAAGCGAAACATTTAAGCGGACTTTTAAGCGAACATTTCTGTGACTCTGATATTTTAAAGAGTAATCCTTTGCGAAGAATAGTTGCTTATTGTTTTTTTATTATTAAATTTATTAATGATTAACCATTTTAAGGCAAATAATTATTTAATACATTATGCAGTTAGTAATAACAAAATACAAAATTTCAAAAAGCTGCCTTTTTTTCTAATATCTCAATTAAATTTATATTTTATGGTTAAAAATTAAGTCACTCAAGATACTTTTAGTGCAACTATTTCAGTGTAAGAAACATAATTCGAACAAGAGAAAAGTTATTTTAAAAAAATTTCAAAACATGGCCATTTTGTGAAGAAGAAAAATTATTTTTTAGAAAATTCTAAATGAAACGGAAACTACGATTTTGTAGTTTTAAAGAAATCAAAACTGTATCTAACATGGGTGGGTGTAGTTTGTTTTTTCACCCTATAACAACAACAATTTTTTTGGGTACTTTAAGAAATAAGTTTTAAACATTGTATCATACAAGTGTTCATTTTCTAATTCCTTTTTTTAATTTGTAACATGATGAAGCAAATATTAAAATGTCGACAGTGACATAAAAAAAATTCTTTATGCTAAGTGTATCACTATTGTTGTATTAAAAAGTCCCTTTTTCTTATAGGATTCTGCTGTTTTGCTTCCCTTTTAAAGCAAATTTCAAAAGTTAAAGGAATGAGTAGATCAATCAAAAATAAATAAATACATAAATAAATAAAGACACAAGTAGATAAATGAATAAAAATTTAATGAATAAAGGATAAAAATGGAAGAATTCAAATCAAGAAACAACAGATCAGTCGATTAATTTTTATTTTATAAAATTAATCACTTTTATTTTATTTTGTAACCTGTGTTGAGTATCGTAAACAATTTTCAGCTGATGACTATCAATGTTCAACTCAGGAATCTTGTAATTTTTAACCCAACCGAGAAGACAAGGGAACTCGTGGATCAAGAATAGGAAGAAACTAGCCTTAGTGGAGGACGTTTTGGAGGAAACTAACAGTACTTTACAGTACTAACAGTAGTCATATTTGCTTTACTTTGAGAGGAAAACCACGAAGACGACGTTTAGTTAACCCGATGGCGAAGCATACTAATCCATGAACCGTCCTCTACTGATAATATTTTTTCGTCAACACTCTAATCAATGCGTAGAATTCATAGTAATCAGAAGTCGCTGGGATTCGAACCTGAGTTTCTTCATTTGAAGGCGAGTGCTCTATCAAATGAGCCACAGCGGCTCTAATTTTATTTTATTTTATAGCCGTCGTTGAACAGCAGACCCTATTTTGGGCTTACTTATATTATATTTATACTTATACTATATTATTATATTATATTATTATATTATATTAAACTATATTTAACTTCGTATCCTCGTAATTTTGATTCCAATCATGAACACAAGAAAACTCCTCTATCAAGTATTGGGAATTTGCCTTCGTACTGGACATTTTGATGGAACTAACCCGCATTTGCGTTGCATGGTGAGGAAAACGCCGAAAACCTAACACAATTAGTCTGACGGTAAGGGAATTCTAGCTTATAATCCGTCTACTACTGAGGATATTTAACGTCTGCCCTGTAGTCGGTGCGAGCCGGGTGCGGTATTCGGACCAACCAGCCATTTCCGGGATTTGAACCCGGCTCATCTCATTGGGAGGAGAGTGCGCTATTCCCTGAGCCACTACGTCTCGAGATCTAATTAATGGATTTAAAAATTTCGTCAGTAATAAATCATGAAAACTATGTGAGCAAAATTTTTCAACAAAATCTATTGCTATGGTCGATTACCTACCTATGCACGCCTATACACTCCGTTACACACGCCAGTGGGAAGCATAAATTCTCACTAATATAGCGTAAAGAAATATGAAAAGTCGATATAAGAAGAAGAAAAAAGAAACATGAATAAATTATTTCAATTTATATTTTGCTTTGAAATGCTTAAAATTCACTGTTTCAGATCAGTGTGTTATTTTAACTTAAAAAAATTTATTAGCAATTCGTTTCGTTTTGGAAGAAGAAACTTTTATAAATGAAGTTCATTGGCGCTTTAATTGGCTAACACAAAGCTAATTAAAAATAACAAATAGGCTTGATGTTAATAAAGTTATTAATTTGCTTTCATCAAAAGCGCAATTTATTATTATTTTTTTTAAGTTAGCTTACGTTATACACAGCATTTTAATAACAAATTCCACACGATATTCATTTTTTTGTATTATGTATCTGATTATTGTCGCATCTGAAAAATTCCCTAAATTACCTCAAAATCAGAAAGTGGATGCAAGTAAATGACAAAAATAAATGACTTGTCACTTGTCATTTTCGAATGTACGTTTTTTAATCTCGAGATGCTTCACAGTCAAATTATTAGACGCATTGCAAGATTCTATGTAAAATCGTAATTATCAGAGTGATATTAAACAGCTCTATTATTTTTACGCGGTTTGTGCTTGTTTACGTTAGTGTATCCATTGGTTAACATTGCAATGCTATACCTTAAAAATAAATACGAAATAGGAAATATATAAAAAATCTCTTGAATAAAAAATCATTACATGTACGTTTAAATATAAAAGTATTGCCTATAAACTCGTGCAAAACATGTACTTACTAAGAAACTACAGTACGTCTAATAAATGGATCTAATTATTATACAGTCAAACCTCTCTAACTCGAACTTCGATTTCCCGAATTTTTTCGATATCGCGAAGAAAAAAAAATTCCCTTCAAATTTCCTATACACTCAATGTTAAAAGAAACTTGATTTCTCGAATTTTATTTTCTAATCCATCGATAATTTGAATTTTTTTCTTATAAATGGGGTAGAATTTTTTTCTGAAAATAAAAAATATTCCGAAGAAAATTTTAAGATTAGAAAATCAATTCTCATAATCATAACCAATTCTCAAAAAGGCACTTTCTGTAGTGGACACTGTAAGGAGATTCACTGGGAGGCAGCCGAATATGTCAGTGGAGCCATTTAAAGCTATAGTCCACTTGGAAAGTGTTATAGATAAACTCTCTAAAGCAAACAATTGAATCTTTTCAAGTGCAAAAATTGTTTTTAGAATAAATATGGAATAGTAAATAAGGTATGTAAAGAGCATTTTTCTTTATTCCTCCATCGATTACACGCGATTTTCGATAATTCGAATTTTCGGTATCTCGAATTTTTTCTCCTGTCCCTTCAAGTTCGAGATATCGAGGTTTGACTGTAATATACCAATATAATACCTGATCTAATAAATATTCTAAATTTATATAATATATGGTCTCATTTATCCAATTGTCAAATTTATATTAGATATCGTCCAATCTAACCAATTGAAACACAGACGTAAACAAAATCAAACAGCCACATAAAAAACAATAAAGCTTTATAATATCGACTGATAATTAAGATTTTACATAAAATCTTGTAGGGCTTCTAAGAATGGGAAATGTAAATAGTTCTTTATTTAAAAAGACCAACCAGCCGGTCGTTTGTGACAACAAGTGAAATACATAAAAGTATTCTGATAAAAAATGCACCAATTTACAGTAGAATTTTTATTCAGTGCTTTTTTTTTCCGTCATCCACCCTTTGTGAACGAATTTTTGTCTTCAAAGAGAGATTATGTGAGGCAGGGAAACCAACTATTAAAATTTTCATTCAAATCTATAATTAGTGTTCTCTAATGATATCGATTTTGAATGAAAGGTTAGAGAAGAGATTTTAGAGTATAAAAGGCGACGGAAAATTCCCCGATAATTGGTGGAAGAGAGAGTGGCAAATTGTTCGCTTTTTGTGCATTACTTCGCATGAAACTTTTACAGTTAGGAAAGGGGGTGTAGCAGATCTTGTCTCCATTTCGGAGCTGAAATTCTTGCTCTATAATCAGCTGTCAGGCTCTCCCTATCCATGTTGTCTATCGAAATCACGCCCACCACTCAAGGGACCGTCTATGAAAATACACACTCCTATTTATAGTTCGGAATCCTCTGTTATAATTCATATAATCAGGTGACGCAGGCAGATCCACGTATTTAATATAAAACTTTCAATAAAGAGACTGAAAAATAATAGACATATTTACCCTTTCATTCAATTCCTACTTTCACACTCTCTCTATATATCTCGTTCAAATGATCAATCATTCATAAAATAATTTTTATTCATCCATTTAAGTGAAAATACATTTTCTTAAAATTGTAGTTCAGGACACGAGATGTTAGAAAATTTTTTTTCAAATATTAATTCATTCATTAAAAAAGGGATGAAGGAAAAACGAAATGGTATTTTCTGATTCGTTAAGCGTTAGTCATTGTTTAAAATTATTTTACTAAAAGCGATTCAGTTTCTCACCTATTTTAAAAATAACATCAGTGATTTCTAACTTATAAGTCTATTTGAATAACAAAACAAAACAAAAAGCTTATTGCGAGCATTTAAATATTTATTCACTTTTAAAGAAATACACTTTAGTGCACTTTGCAAATATTTTAATAGAATAATTTTAAAAGAAATACACTTTAGGACACTTAGGAGGAGCACTTTGCAAATATATTAATGGAATCACTTTCAAAGAAACACACTTTAGGACACTTAGCAGGAGCACTTTGCAAATATATAATGGAATCACTTTCAAAGAAACACACTTTAGGACACTTAGCAGGTGCACTTTGCAAATATATTAATGGAATCACTTTCAAAGAAACACACTTTAGGACACTTAGCAGGAGCACATTGCAAATATATTAATGGAATCACTTTCAAACAATCACACTTTAGGTCGCTTAGCAGGTGCACTTTGCAAATATATTAATGGAATCACTTTCAAAGAAACACACTTTAGGACACTTAGCAGGAGCACTTTGCAAATATATTGATGGAATCACTTTTCAGGAAATACACTTTAGGACACTTAGCAGGTGCACTTTGCAAATATGCAAATGGAATAACTTTCAAAGAAATACACTTTAGGACACTTAGATAGAGCACTTTGCAAATATATTAATGGAATCACTTTCAAAGAAACACACTTTAGGACACTTAGTAAGTGCACTTTGCAAATATATTAATGGAATCACTTTCAAAGAAATACACTTTAGGACACTTAGATAGAGCACTTTGCAAACATATTAATGGAATCACTTTCAAAGAAACACAGTTTAGGACACTTAGCAGGTGCACTTTGCAAATATATTAATGGAATCACTTTCAAAGAAACACACTTTAGGACACTTAGCAGGAGCACTTTGCAAATATATTAATGGAATCACTTTCAAAGAAACACACTTTAGTACACTTAGCAGGAGCACTTTGCAAATATATTAATGGAATCACTTTCAAATAAACACTCTTTAGGACACTTAGATAGAGCACTTTGCAAATATATTAATGGAATCACTCTCAAAGAAAAACTCTTTAGGACACTTAGATAGCACTTTGCAA
>NC_092210.1:92963296-92968165 GCF_043381705.1 Parasteatoda tepidariorum
TATATATTACATTTCTTATTTTAGCAATAATTTTAGTCTTAAAATTTTACAATAACTTTATTTTGTACTTACGTACTAACGCTACCGCAGCAGAAATTTCGCTAATACTCCAATAAAGAGCAATCCTGTTGTTCACAAACAGTTATTTTTTGGATTCATTATTACCTTCTTGTTTTCTGATTTTTAACGCCATTTTTCAGTGCTACGAAAATGCGTCTTTGGGCTTTGCCAAAACACAGAACAAGATGCAATTTTATTTTTTCAAGAGCGAAATATTTTACCAAAAAAACGGAAATGTACCAATTCCCATGACATGAAATTTTAATTTGGTAAATGTACGTTTTGGAAATGTAATTTAAGACCATTTAACATTAAGGCAGTTTGATTCTATATAGACAGTATGATTCTATATCGACCCTTTTTCCACCGAAATCTGAGTGACTACTTTGATTTTAAATAAAGTGTTTTGATTTTAAATAAAGTGTTATATTTCATGATTTGTTGCAAAAATTTTAGGTGTAGATTGGCGGCACTTAGAAACCGCCAAATCTGTAGCTGCAGTGGCGTTATACGCAAGCACCCATTATTTTAATAAAAAATATGTTATTGTCAAGAGAAGGCATATTTTTTGTATACTGTAGTATGCATCTTGCTACCACTTAATCTACTTTATTGTTTCATTACCCGATATTGCGTGATATAGCAACGAATCTGTATTTTTTGAGCGGAACATATTCTTTCTTGGTGCTTACATTATCTAAATTTAATATCAGTCTAGTTATGAAACTTATGATATAAATTCATTGACCCGCAATAGAGCATTTTAACTGCTAACACAACGATTGTTAATAAAAGCTACTCATTTTCATTTTGACAGACTTGTTTACATGCTTTATTATCCATCAAAGACACCTAAGAACTAATTATCACATTTGTTTAAAATGCCTGCGTATGTTTTACTGCTCACTTTAATAGCAAATTCACCACTGTAGCTGTTTTCATCATTTCCAAAAATATACCCAAAACTATAAGAACTAAAAGTTCGAACATGTAAGTAGCATAATTGAAATCCACTCTCACTTGCGTTATATGAGTTAATACTGGCATAATGTCTTGATTTTTGATTGAACGATTTGAAATTTCGAAATGCGTGAAAATATTTTTATTTAAAAAGACGGATCATGGGAGGTTGCCAGATGCAGTTAGTGTTATTTAAAAGTAAAGACTGAATATAATATTTAGCGTAAATTCTCTTATACTTAGTTAGGTTAATACTCATTTGCTTGATTAATTCCTTTTGTTCTTCAATAGTCCTATTAATCTTATTTTTAAATATGTTTTTCGTTGATACTGTTTTAGATCCGTGCATTTTTTTACAAAGAAATTTGAAACATTAGATTGAAAATTATTATTCATTGGAATATTATTTTTTACTCTCTAAACATTTCAATGTTTCTTTATTAAAGTAATTTTTTAATATCTAAACAAACAACTAATTTCTCCTAAATATGTGTTAATACGATTCACTTTTTAAATATATATTAGTTGTGATAATTGAACCCTACCGAAGAACGAATGGTAACTATCTGAACCCCTTTCATGCAAATACGAGAACTGGGTGTTGTTGGAGTAAAAGGATCCATTGTCAACGTGCCCAATAACTTGCACAAGACTGTAGAATGTCTTCCCAGCAATAGAAATTATTCATTTACTATTCGTGTTAAATTGAAAATTGAGAACTGAACCTAGCTTTCAAATCATATTTCATGTATGAACTTGTGAATCCGAAACGGGTGTATGATGCAGCTCTCCATCAAACACCATTGTACCATTCCGAAAATGTTAATATTGATCTCGATTGGCTGTTCAACGTCTATTCAGTCATCAAAAGAATTTACGCAGAATGTGTCTGAACTACATTTAAATATGTCTGTGAAATTGCGTCTGTGTCTGCAAGCAGTTCAGGATTAACAGTTAAAGATCTCCAAGATGAAAGCACAATAAAGTTACTTTTCCAAAAAAACTAAAACAACAACCATTTTTAGAAAAAGCAATAAACAGCATCGATAAAGCACAAATTGAAGTACATAAATGGACATACTATAGTTTCAGTTCTATAAACAAGAACCTTCCTCAGAGACTAAGCAAATTAATTTTATTAAACGCTTAGACACTGAGAAAGGGTTGTTTATGTTGAACTTTTTCAAGATTTTCAGTGAAAAATGCTAAAGATAAACTGAAATGCGGGTACCTTTACACAAAGTTAGAATAAAATTTTCGATATTCAGACTTAATTATTTTGGTTAATATCAATATTTTTCAACACTATCATTTATCAACATATTTTGTCTGCCTATTAAGTGAAACAAAGGAGCATGTATCCTTCATAATTTCCAAAAAAATATTTTCCTGACCGTCTTAAAAAATAACATATTTAAACTTCACTATATAATTATTTTTAGAAATATAGATGCTTGTATTTATTCAGAAAATTTTATAATGGTTTAAAACGTTTTTCACTACTACATATTTATTATGAGAAATACAAATTTCAATAAACGATGTAGAAATAATTCTTTTTTCCTATTTATTTTTGTATTTCTAGTGGCAAGATTAAAAGATAATGGCAGCAACAATTAAAGGACCATACAGAAAGCAAGCAAGATATTGTATAGCTCATTTCCTTCAATACAGAGCGGCAATTATTATATGGAATTTTCAAATATAATTCCGAAGCTTAAAAGCTTTAAAGGCATCATCTTCGTAAAAGGATTTACCAAATAATTTCCGCTAAAGCTGTCTCACAAAGGTCAGATAGTAATATTTCTAAGTTACTTTGCTATGGACCTTTATTACGACGTTTGAGAGGTAGTACATTATGTTACGTTTTAATTAATGAGGATTAGTTATTGCGCATTAGTATACTTTTCTATTCACTGTTACAAAAGAAGCATATACATTTAATAACACTATTAAATAATATCTGACAGTTATTTTAATTACAATTTTATGCCTATGATCCATTCTCAGGAACATTATTAGAAAACCCTCATCAATCATTAAACTGAAAGATTATTTTAAGTTCTTACTATAGACTTCATTATTTTCTTAACTTTCCATTGTTTTAAATTTAATCAGTGAAGCATTTTTCTCAACTACTACACAAATTAATTTCCCGTTAGTCACGGAAAAACTCCTTAAGTTTTTAGTATTATTATTATTTGTTAATTTATTTATATGTAATGAGCGAAAATTTTAGTAAATACTTATTAAATTTTCTTAGAATCTAATATCAATTTAGATTGTTAAATATTTTGCTATTTAAAGTCCCAAAAACTTCTCTGAATAAAGCAGACTTTTCTTTATTATTAAGATTAAAAATATTGATGACAATGAAATGAGTAAACACAGATTTTTTTGATCATTTCAGTTGGAATTAATCGATATTTTATGCAGACTAATAAGACGAAAACATTGTATATATATATATATATATATCGTTGGAAAGTGCTGCAAAATACAAAATTTGAACGAAATCGGTAGAACAGCTCCTGAGAAATCGAGAGTTTAAAAAGTTGTGTATTTAATATTCAATTTCTCAGGAACTAATTAACCGATTTCACTCAATTGTTTTTTTCATGTAAAATTACGTACTATAAAATGATTTGAAAAGTTGTATACCTCACAATTAAACATTTTTTCTACTGTTATTAAATAAAAAAAATTTAAAAATTATTAATATTTACTAAAATTTATTTTTTGCAGAGAATTATTTTAAGAAAAATCAATTTTATTATGAAGTGCAAAAATTTTTCAATTCACTTAAAAAGTTCCCGAGTTATGGCAAAATACGCAAAAAGTAAAATTAACATTAAGAGATCCAAACTTAGGATTGCTCTCCTGATCAAACTATGGGGACCATATTTCCTAGATAGTAACTATCCCCTATATTTTGAGGATTAGAAATCCGAATCCGTCGAAAAAAAGGTATGTTCAATCAGAAAAAATATATTTTATGTATGGGATTTCGTAACTTAAAATATTGTCTGCGCTAATTAATTCATATATTTCAGTCATCACCTTGAAAAATTTAGATTAAGTCCTAGAACGTAAAGATCTGAGCATTAGATCAAATGTTATTCAGGGTGGTTCGTTATATTTACTTATTTACTATTTTGACTCACTGTACATTTCAGCATGTAACTAAGTAACGGGGGATTATTCTCGAAAATTTTCTGTTGTTTTAATCTTTCGATGGGGTTCTGTAGGGCAATCTAAAACGGTTATGTGGCTGGAATGGGAGTGCCAACACATATATTCAGTGAATGAATAAAAATTAACTTTTTCGCTATTATTTTAATAGTTACAAATTTTCATTGATTCGTATGACTAACTTTATTGTTTACGCTGCATAATTTCTATATGACTGTATTTTCGACAAAATAGTGGATGACTTTTTGTCCACTAAAAGAAACTTTTCCGTTCGTTTTCAAATGAACTCAAGTTTATCGTAGGAATCAGGGCTCGAAAAACCACCCGTCTTCGGCGATCAAAAATTCCCTGCGGACAACAAATATCTCGTATCCGACGTTCGCGCGGACGGCCATTTTCCCATTAATATTCGTGATACATTTTCAATTTTTCTTATCTTACAAGAGTCTAGCGCCTCACTTCTAAAATGACCCTCTAATCTAGAAATACAGCAACATACTACGCATGGTGGATATGATGTGTTCTCTGTCTGGGAGTACTGCAGTGGTTGAAAGAGGCTTTTCAGCAATGAGCTTACAAAAAAACACATTACGTACTGGTCTTAAACAAGAAGCGTTAAACGCAATTATGAACATCCTTGAGTATTTCTGGTTTTTC
>NC_092210.1:92969807-92982562 GCF_043381705.1 Parasteatoda tepidariorum
ACTTTGACATGTCAATAAAAAATAGTAAATAATTATTAAAATCAGTTTTTTCTATAGAATTTTTTTTTGTAAACAAATTTCATAATTGCTTCAAAAGATTTTTAAAAAATTTAAAGATTTTATGAATTTTATGAAAAATTTAATAAAAAGATTTTATGTTAGCTCTTTGCTCCAAAAATAGATGATAAGTTGGCCTGTCTAATTCCTGTCTAGATAAGTTGGCCTGTCTAGGTCCACCCTATAAACGGGCGTGACGGACGGTGTGGCAGAAGTCGAATTCTTGGCCATAGATGGCGCCACTAGAAAACAAGAACAATCGCACCCCCTCTGCCTAAACAGGCATACGTCAACAACAACAATAAAAAATAGTAAATAATTATTAAAATCAGTTTTTTCTATAGAATTTTTTTTTTGTAAACAAATTTCATAATTGCTTCAAAAGATTTTCGATTCGCTTAAAAAGTTTTCGAGGTATGGCGTCATAAACAAAAAGCAAAATAAACAAATTTTCATATGGAAGGGAGACAAGAATCCCAAGTAAGGCAAAAAGCTAAAACATTTGATAAATCTTAACTCTTGACTCCATATTTTCCAGCTTGCTGCTACTTTTCTCCCTTCAAAAATACATATTCATCGAAAAAAGTTTTGAGATTTATTTTCAGAGAGAAAAACGTTATTGTATCCTAATTCGCAACTTAAGATATTGTCTGAACTAATTATTTAGCATGTATCAGGTGAGACCCTATAGCCATTATGCATAGAAAACTCGATCATTAGATAAAAAATTACTCAAAGTGTGCACTTTGTTATTTTTCGCACTGTGTATATCAATAGCTAATATTTTTAAATGAACTTATTTTAAACGTAGAGTATAATTTAAAGAGAATCAGTTGTTAATAATGATGATTGAAGCATAGTTGATAGAAATCGTATCAACCAGCCACAGCTGGGTTCGAACCTGACTTACCTCATTTGAAGGTGAAGTCCCCATCCCCTGAGCTACCAGCTCTCTCTTACAAAGAATAACTTATACTTTTTCTGTTTAAAAAGTTTTGATAAAAATGAAATACTAAAATTTTGTTTCTCATGATAGGAATGCATTATGGAGCGCAAGTTGTAGCCAAGTTTCTCATTGAAGTGCTATTAAAATAAAGTGTATTATTAAAATAAAGTGTATTATTAAAATAAAGCTAATCATTAAAATAAAGCTTATTTTTAAATATTTTTAAAATATTATTCAGGAGCTAAAGCGCTCTCCTCCCAATGAGGTGAACCAGGTTCGAATTCAAATGGCGGCGGTTTAATACAAACTCTGCTCCGGCTTGCACCAACCACAGTGCAGACATAAAATATCCTTATTGGCAGACGGATAATAGGTTATGACTCCTTTGACGATGGTCTAACCATGAAAGGTTTTCGTGGTTTTTGTTCCATGTAGCATAAAATGTGGATTAGTTTCCGCAAACAATTTCCTCGAAAGCTGGTTTGTCCTAATGCTTGATCAGGAGTTCTCTTATCTTCTGTGTTGGATTCAAAATTGCAAGGCTACGGAGCTGAACATTGTTAATCCTGAACCCAAAAGTGAGTCAGCTCTGCAGTACCGGATATAACATAAATTACACTTTTGACAAGATTTGTACCCTTAAATAAATGAAGATCTTGATTTTTTTTCAATTTAACATGCATTTAACACGAGTTAGAAAGTGAAATAAAATAAAAACTATAAATAATAAATTAAATTTTCGACTTAAAAAAAGAAAATAATGACAATCAAAAGTAATCAAAAGTTTTACGGAAAGTTTCATGGAACTTTATTAAATTAATAAATGATTTGAAACTTTTAAACTATCTTTTTCGTTTGATAACTATTTTTATTTGTCATAACAATTATCATTTCTAATAGATTTTTGGTATAGTCAAAATAGTTTTTAAGACGTTATAAATGGAAATAATTAAATATAATATAAATTTTAAGACAATAAGAAATATATTTTCAGCTTAACCCTTTTAATCTAGTCTATAATTAATTGTTGAAATTTTTATGTCGATCTGAATTATAATAATAATTAAGGTATTTCATAATTTTAAAGTTCATTTTAATAAATAATTGAATAATTTGAATTAGTAATACACTTTAAATAAATAAAATTACATACCTCAAAAACTTCTCATATTTATCTCTGGTATCTTCAACAGTACTTTCTTCTTGCGTTATTAAGTCACAATTTTTAAGTTTTGTTAAATTTAATAATTATAGTATTCAAAAAAAAGAGAAGAAAAATTCGATAATTGATTATTTTAAGGGATAATTTTAATTGACTCATATATAAAATTTCAAAATTACGTTCTCAAACGTGCATCTCAACAAGTATATTTACTCCATCAAATTATGTAAATACCTTAAAAGGAGAAAAGGGATCTTATGTACAACGCGAAAGAAAACTGAACTTGCTCTGATAGAATCGTTCTTTGGAACTGTATTAACAGCTCAGATTTTTCCAGCAGGGGTCACTGTCTGACGGGGACAGTTTCCAATCATTTTACTGCACGCAGTGAGTTCCGAACTTTGTTTTCAAGTATGTTAGTTACACTTCTTTTTTAAATATTCCCATGAAAGAAAGAAAAAAAAGGGTAAAAAATTCTGGGGATGAAAATTTTGAATAAAAAAATCAATGCATAAAAATCAGTGTAGAGGGAATAATCGTCCTCTCTGATTTTTTTTATAGATGGTGAAAAAATCAAATATTGTATATGATGCAATATTTCGAATTTAAATATCATCACGATATAAACATAAATGTTTGACAATTCATAAGATATTGATAGAATACAAGTTAATTGATTAATTTAAGATACTGGTAGTAATATTTACGTAAAGAATCTGAAACACTATCATCAAAATTCCAAACTACCGAAATACAAAAATTACCACAGCAGTCTGATCGAGACTATCATTGTAAAAATGCAAAATAATTTAACATACGTGTAGGAAAATTTCTAGAAGACCCTAAAAATTGTGCGTAAAGACTTTATGATGTTTAAATTTAATTTGAATTTTATTCAATGATAAAAATAAAATTGGAATAAATCCCCATACATATAAGGCAGTAATCAAATACTAGAAAAAAGTTTTAGTTTTTGTTTTTTTCGATGAGTTCTCTTTATTCAGCTTTTTAGTTTTTATCATAAACAAAATAAGAGATGTTTTAAAAAATGAGCCTCAGCGATTTTCTCCCATATATTTGTTTGCTTTCAAAAAATATAAAGAGAAATCTTGGATGGTGTAATAATCTGCTACGCCCGCAGCTGTAATGAATGGTTTTTGCCAACAAGATTTAAATTATTGATATAAAAATATCATTTGTTGAAATTTTGGTGTATTTTAATAAAGATTTGGAAAAAAAGTAAAGATGCGTTGCTTTTATTTTTAAAAGAGGAGTGTCTTTAATAATATAATTATAATATAAAATATAAATAAATAATTCGATGATAAATAAATGTATGCATGTAATAAAAATATGATAATAAATAAATAATATGACTGCAATATTTTACGCGTTGAATTATAAAGCGATATATAAGCTTTGTCTGTACCATAAATAAGTTATTTTTGCTTTATTCATTTTACAATTCTAGTTCAAATGAGTATTTATTTTAATTTTTTTTTAAAAAAAAAGGTTCCTTACTGTTAAAGACATAATTAACAATATGTAATAAAAAACTGCTATAGTACAAACTTAAAAACTATCTTTAATTCGTTATTTGCCAGTCGAGTGCATGTAGTATATTATAACTATCATTGGCGAGTGGAAATCTATAAAGATTAAATCTGAGTTTAACTTTCTTATTTTATCAACAATTTTAACTTTTTAATTTCATGATAAGTTTGTTTTGCGTTGATGTTTCTAATTCCACTTTCCAATACCAATAAGCCTGCTTAGTGAATCCTATTGAATTTAAGGCAAAAGGTTTTTTCTTGTTTTTCGGCTGCACCATATATGGTCAAGAATATGACTTCAGCTACACACACGTCACAGCCCGTTTATAAGGCGGATGCATTCATATATCCATTCATACATCCACAGATAGTAATTTTGACCTAAACCAGAGGACGATCAATTTCCAAATCAGTACCCCCAGAGATATGATTTAAAAGACATGGAGGATCCTATGACCCAACAGATTTAATGTGTACCAGCTGTCATTTACTACACGGGAAGTCTTAGAACTCACGACCTCTCCACAATGGACCCGACTCCCTACCAACCAGGCTATGCCAGCCGTAAGTTTTTTTTTAATAAATATTACCATCATGTGGGGCTACTTTGTGCAGGATTTCGCAGTTTTTGAACTTTGACATGTAAAAAAACTATGTTAATTCAAATTTTGGCAAAATTTATCGATAATATATTTATAACTGGACTCAGGCGAGTGAATTTGATCAATATTGGCATTATTTGTATGTAATATTTACAAATAATCAGTCAAAACATACCTTGCACAAAATTGCCCCCAAGTGCGATTACTTTGTGCAGCGATAGAAATTCAGTTTAATAATCATGTTTTTAGTAAAATATTGATATAAAATTGTTAAAAAAGTTAATTGTTGACATTTTTAATAACAAAAACATCAAGATGTGTAAAGATATTAGCTTGAAAATAATTTTTAGCGTTAAAAAAAATTTTTTATGAGGATTTTTTTCTTAAAAAGAATGTTTATTTCAAAACATTTGAGTTTAGACAAAAGGAAACCATATACATTTTTTTAGCATTGAAATGGATGATATTTCAAAAATAATAATTATTACATATTCATTAATATTTATAATATTGATAAATTTGAACATAACATGCTTGAATGAACATGACAGAACTTGCTCTTCAGTATCTGTCAAAATCAACTGATGTCCTATAAAATATATTTTTATGTGCTAAATCGTTTGATTAATTCATTAGAAAAATCTTTGTAGAAGAAAAATAATAGTTTAGATTATTATTTAAACAGATTTAAGATAGTGTATAGGATGTAATAAATTTTGCTTTTTAACTCTGTTGCACTAAAAATGGAATTCACGTTATTTAATTTTTACTCTTTAACGGCATAGCATGGAACATGGATTAATGGCGATTTAAAACATAAATAAAATCTATCGGATAATACTGCATGATCCATAAAGAATGGTATTTTAGATAAAATAAAAAATAATTTTATATTTTAAAAGAAACATAGATTCTTCATAGAAATTTGAACCACTATTTACAAAAATATTTTTTTTACTTACTTTTCTTTGCATTTATAAAAGAGAAATGTCAGGATGTATGTAATAAGAGCTGGAGCACCTATTTGTATCATGTTTTTTTTATTGACAAAAAGAAACCCATAATATCCTGAAATTACCTCTTTCCGGTGTTATTGTGGTTCCGGCACAGTATCGAAAATACGAAATTTCATTGGTATAAAAAATGAAGGCATAAAAAATTCATTGAAGAAAAAAATTACAATTAAAACATAGATGAAAACGTGCAATGTCATGATAATAGCATTTTTACAAAGTATTAAAAAAAAGAAGGTGAAACTACTAGAAAAAAAATTAAATATCCCTAAACTCATAGTTTAAATGCAGAATTAAAACGAACTAGAAACAGATATGCAGGCTAATATAAGCTATCGAAAATTGGCAAAATATTTTATTTCACCATCAGCGGTAATGTTGGTAGATAGGTACTTTATTTGCATCGCACTAGAGCTGCACATTGGGCTATTGGCGACTGTCTGGGAAACATCCCTGAGGATAATCCGAAGACATGCCATCGAAATTTTGATCATCAGCAGAGGGGATGACTCTCATTCTTTGGTAACCCGATGGCATGCGCGTGAGGTCGATCACTTTACGGTCGAACAGCTTAACGAGGACAGATACCGTGCACTCTCTGTCCGTACGCAGTCTGATCAAAGTGGTCACCCATCCATTTACTGACCACCTTGACTTCGATATTCTACTGGGAACCGTGTCTGCGGAACCATTGGTAATGTTAAGCCATCACGACGCATTTTTTTTAAAGTTTCTCTTGGCCCAACTGCCTACAGCGCTCTTTAACAATGAAAACAGTTGATTCTGTAGATAGTTGACACTCTAAGGTACATTATAGAGTGTCTTTGACATATTTTTTTATTTACTTCTGACAGATTATATTAATTCCGTGAACTCTCATTGTGGATTATTGCTTAAAAAATAGTTTTTTATGCTTTTTTTAATCAAAATTATTGAAATTGGATTGGGCGAATTTATGTTTCTTTATTAATATTTTCGCTTTGTACATTTATGTAGAAATAAAAAAAATTTCTAATCAACTCCAAGTTTTTTATTTTACATTTCGGATTGATAACGCGTAAAAATTATTTAATTTATATTTTTATTTACTCCTGTCTATTTCTATTCTTTCATATCATAAATTCTACTGTAAACAGAGAATAGAAAAAGAAAACATTAATAACGCTTTACTGTATCTATTATTCAATTAATTTAAAAGGATTAATGCTGCATTTATTGATACACTCATAAAAAATCGCGTCTAAAAACAGCGTTGTCATTAAAACTTTTAATGATGATTATTGTAAAGCGTAAAATACTTTTTCTAATGGCAATAACAATGTGATTTTCAACAATTGTGGCCATTACTGTGTTTTAAATTAAAATAAAATTTCTGTTTCCTGAATTCGGCATTTTATATCGCTATGTCAACACAAAAGCTTATCAAATAACGCAAATGTGTTATCATGCATATTTAGCAATTTTTTACTTTTACTGTGAGTTTAGAGCACTTAAAGTATTTATTGTTGAAAAATATTAGTATTTATTGTTAAAAAAATGCTTTATTTCTTATATTTTGCTATGCACTGCTCAACATAAGCAAGCAATAAAATGCAATTGCTTTACATTTATATGTTCAACAACTTTAAATATTTAACTATATTACACTAAAAAAGTTCATTATTTGTTATCCATTGTTACATTTTACTCTTATCACATAGAGTTATTTATTATCTATAAAATTTTAGTTGACTGTACGAGCTTGTTGCGATTTTAATAGTTAGAGTCAATACTAAAATAATGAGACACTGTTGTTGCCAAAACCAAAACGTTGCTTTATGTCTTCTGCAAAAAATAATATTATTCAAAACAAAAGCGAGTATTCTGACAAGGAAAATAATATTTAATCGTGTGTAAAGTATTATTATTTAAATGACAACAGGCTTTATTGTTATTATAGTACTAGGGGGCAAAGCCCCCTGTTCGCTACCGCTCACCAACCCCAATGATTGCTTCGCAATAATTGTTTTTTCTTGGCAGAAAGCAGTTTTTCTACTGAAGTTAAAAATATTCACTTAACATCTATGTACTAAAAGGAATTCTGTTTACTTACGCTCTTGCGCCTCTACTTCCCACCTCCAAATATTACTGTCTATTAGTATTATAAACATTAAGATCTCTTGGTGAACAGAAGTGATTTTTTTAATTATCATTTTTTTAAATAACATTTTTATTCTTAATGCATTATATTGTTCAAACAAAATTGATGAGTTCTCAACCATAAATTAAAATTTTCGCTAATAATAACAGTACTGGAAGATAACTTTAAATTAGGGATACAAAAATATTTTAAGGAAAACAAAACCTTTACGACTTTTGTTAATTTTATGCTGATGACAACCTAAACAATATGGAAATGAATGGGAGAAAACTGGATCCTACCACGTGATTTTCTGGCCAATAAAAATGCACCGACAACAATGGAAAACTGCGACACCATCATTAGAATTTTATATATAGTAAGATTTGATTACAAATTATTCGTATTCCAATTATTTGAATTCAATCAAACTGGAAGTGAAATGTCCAATAGTAGAAAAAAGTGAACTTTTTCACCTCAAATGTTCCAAAAAATGTCCAGCGCCGTCAACCAAAGCGCTCCTATCAGTTAAAACGAGTTATGAACCATGTTGGTAAACTTTTTGCATTCAAATCCCTTGATCATCCGAATCCGAACTAAGATCCTTTAATTGTTCGCATCAGCGAGTGTTTTGCTAATGAAATTGATAAAAATGATTTATCTACATGGAATTAAAATGACTTAAAAATATTTCTTTTACATTTTTTGGCACTATACATAAGCCTTAATATCACTTTATTTCCTTTATTAAAAAAATCAAAATAAGAACAATTATAATTTTTTCTCTCTTTTTCCTTTCTATTTAAAGGCTGATCTAAAATTATCTTTCTAATTTTGGCACGAATAAGGTTAAAAAAAATAAGATTTGCTTGAATTACAAAAATTAAGATTAGACCCTAATCGTTGCGTACACCATCACCCTGAATTACTTTTGTAGTTCTTTTCGAATTCCTTCCTTCGCGATTCCGCTTGTTCATTTAATGCAAACATATTTGACCATAACTTTGTATGAGTAGTAGTACATTTTTTAAAAACCAAGTTGTTTTAAAAATATGAATCTTGTACATCTTGTGAAACCTTTGAATCATATGCATTTCGGTTAGCCGAAAAAAAGATCTATTGCCTATATAAGCATATTACTTTTCTATGACCTTAATTAGTTAGACATCCCTAGCCTCAATAATAGTTTTTTTGCTTACAATAGAAAAGAATTTTGCACTTTGAATCACGGTGACTAAGGGTACAGAGCACTGGCCTCCTAATGAGGTGTCCCAAGTTCGAATCGTAGCGTTGGCTAGTCGATGCGAATTCTGCTCCCAAATAGCACCGACAACATAGCTGACATAAAATATGCTCAGTGTTGGGCTAGAATCCCCTTGTGTCAGGCAGTAAAGAGGTTTACGCGGTTTTCCTTTCCATGTAACGCAAGTGCAGGTAGTTTGTCCCAGGTACTTGATCCAGGAGTTAACTTGTCTTCTAAATTTGGTTCAAAATTACAAGGACTTGAACATTGATAGACCTAAACTCAGCATTGGGTCGGCGCTTAACGCTAGTTATAAAATAATTGAAAATTTAAACAGCTTAATAGTTGGAGCATTCACGTTTCTTCGAGCTGGAGCATTCGTCGTTTTCTTCGCCATGCAATGCAAATGCCCATAACCATACTACCATAATAATGCCATTAGTCGCCAAAATGTAGAAAAATATCCTTCATGATCATCACTGAACAGAATCAAGGGATTTAAATCACTATTCGTATCAAGTGATTCTTTTCAGTGATTCTAATCAAGCAATTCAGATCAATCGATTCAAATCACTATGCAAATCAAGCCATTCTGCTCTCGAATTTGAATCACGTGATTCAGATCATTGTATAAAATCATTGAATTCATATCATAGGTCCGATTGAAGTGATTTAAATCACTATTTGAATCAAATAATTCAGATCAGTTGTCCAAATCAAGCAACTCAGATCAGTTATTGGAATCAAGAGATTTGAATCACTCTTTTGAGATTAAATCACTTATAATGACACGTGATTCAAAACATTATACGAATCAAGGGAATTGGGCTTGTGATTTGAATGAAGTTATTCAGATTCCAGATTCAAATCATTATTTGAATCAACTGATGCGAATCAAATTACTTAGATCACTGATTCAATGCACGGGATTCGGATCAGTGACTCAAATCAATTCGAATCAGGCGCATCGAATCAAGTTCAAGTTGGTGATTCGAATCACGGAATCAATTTCCAACTCTGGTTACGTTATCCACTTAGCTTTAGTTCTTATTTCTCGTCAACTAGGATTCAACCTTTATTATCATCTGTATTTGTAGGAAATTTATTGTAAAATTATGAAAAAAATAGTCAGGTATAGACAAAAAAAAATTGAGTATTTGAAATAAAGTTCGTCGATTTACAATAATGGTAAAAAGGAAAAATAATAAAAAGTTCAACTGAAACAAATTTGAAGTTTGTATGTTAAATATAGTTCACTTTTACTGTAGAAATAAATCTTTATATGCTTAAAATCATTTTTCAAAAATTTTATTTATTGTGTTCTTAACTACAATTACACTTTTAAAAATTTTATTAACTATATGATATATTGTTATGATTTTATTTGATTTCATCATTTTTATCTCATTTTATCTAGCTATGCATAACTTATTGAAAGATTTTAAATTTTTTTTCCTAAAGCAAAGTTTATCGAACTTAGGCGATTGCCTGAATTATTTAATTGTGTTATTTTTTCCCTGTACTTTTAGTATGGAAATGTCTTTTTTTAATAAAGTTGTGAGTTAGCATACATAAAAGGTAGTCAAAAAATCTTGTGATTCTTTTTTTTTTTGTTGACTGATATGATATACACATACTCTAGTCTAGACATACCAAAAATATATGTCATTCGCATCTTTTTAGGAGATTGTAATAGTATTTACAGCATGATTTGAAGGGTTTAATTTAACTATTACAATTTTTTCAAACATGACAGGAATGCATACAGGAATGCATTTTGTATACGTTGTATTAAAAGAGGTAGTTCGTAGCATTACATTACCTTAGACTAACAATGACTCTAGGATTTTGAGTCTGCGTTGTCAAAAAGTCTAACTAAAATATGTAAAAAATTTAATGTTATTGTTAGGTTTTTTTTTTTTTTTTTTGAATATTTAGAAAAGTCAGCGAAATTTGTATTTCGGAAAAATAGAGATTTTTTAGAAAAATTTATTTGTAATTTATGGATTTTATAAAACACTAGCTGAATACGCGTTTTTCGCACGGGGTG
Organism: Parasteatoda tepidariorum; assembly: GCF_043381705.1. NCBI lineage: Eukaryota > Metazoa > Arthropoda > Arachnida > Araneae > Theridiidae > Parasteatoda > Parasteatoda tepidariorum. Next base: position 92,980,553 of record NC_092210.1, read on the forward strand.
AATAAAAAATGAGCAAAGAATCAATAAATCAGCACTGAGAATCATTTCGAAATCATGCTCAGAACTAAAAAGCATATATCGACACAATTAAAGAGCTTGATGGAAGAACCAGGTAAGTGAAATTTTTAGTGGTATTAATGAATCAGAGAAAATAATAAAAAATGGTTGCCTCAATATAGGTATGTTTGATGTAACTGATCCTGATAAGGTTTTCCCTCACTTTAATATTAACTTAAGTTATCATATCAGTTTTTTGTAGGCCTGAAGGATTTGTATTTTAAATTAGCTAGTGGTAAATAAAATAAAGCTAAGAATCATTAGTCCCACCTTATAATAAATTGGTAATAAAATAGATAGGATACAGCTTTTTTTTTTGTTCTGAAAACGCCACTTACCTGGTTCTTCCACTAAGTTTTTCAATTAATATATCTATAATAATTTCACTTTTTTATTTAATATTATTTTTCTCCTTAATTGGTGTCTTTACGTTTTTGAAATAAGCAAAACTCGTTTTATGTTGTTCATCCCATTAGGATAAAGATAAAATGTATTTAGCATCACTTGGCATGATACTACTACTCGTGGCTAACTCATAATAGTCAAAATTTAGCTCGATCAAGTACTTTTCTTTGGTACATATCCCTTTCGAAGGATCGTAATATATTTATTTCCGAAGTATCGGTATTAAAATTTAGTGTTGGTACAGTCTTAATAATCGTCAACGATATCAATATAATATTTTATACCTATATTAGAATATTTATACATATTACATTTGAGTTTCGTGAAAAATAAATTTGCCTGTAACAGCTTACTAAAGTGGACATCTTTTTGAAAAAATATAATTCTTATTAGTACTTGATAAGGATTTTGGTCATTTCTCTAGCTGACCTCTAGTTATCTGATCACTCAAAAAAAGTCAGATATTTAAAATTCGATTTGTCAGGAACTATTCAGCCCATTTTGCTCAAATTTTACATTTTGTCATGTAAAATTATATCCTTCAAAATGATGCAAAAAATTGTAGACCTTACAATTCAAAATTTTTCGATTATTATTAAATAAAATAATAAATATTCATCGAAAGTTATTTTTTGAATAGCATTATCTTTGGACAAACGAATTTTATAATTGCGTGCAAAAGTTTTTTAATTTGCTTAAAAAGTTCTCGAGATATAGCGAAATACGCAAAAAGTAAAATTAACATTAAGGGTTCCAAGTTTTGGAGCGCTCTCCCGACCAATTTCTAGGGACCATATTTTCCAGATTACGTTTACCCTCTATATTTTGGGGGTCAGAAATCTGAATCCGTCAAAAAAAAGGGTAGGCTTATTCAAACAATTTACGTTTTTGTTTGTAACTTCAAAAAATATCATCTGCACTTATTAATTAGCATATTTGAAGTCACCCCCTCAGGCCATTAAAATGTCCTAGAACGTGAAGATCCGATCATTGGATGAAAAGTAATTCAGAGTGATTCTTATTTTTTTGGCTCACGACTGTACATATTATCGTCAGTAGCTGTAGTACACCAATAATTAAGCGTAGTCTGTGAAGGGCGATTTTCTACAACTTCCCTAAACAAAATTCCTTTTAACCTTTTCTACTTTGACCTCGCTTTTTAGCACATAGCTTATTTTATTTTATTTCAATTTATACGTATTATCAATATTAATAAAGCATTCGTGTCAATATGGTGATTTTTATATATGGTGATTAGTTATACTATGGTGATTTTCACGGCTCTCTTATATGAAAATGTATCTTCTTTCCATTAGTTTTGCTTTCTAGTACATAAGTTTTAACGAAATAGTACAACATTCACATAAATTTTGCCTTTAAATTTATATTTTTTCTATTCAATACGCGAACGCAACGACCTATAGGTGGCGTTGTTATTTGAGACGAATGACTGCTAGCAGAACAACAAGATCATCAGATTTCCTCAGTGTAACATGGTAATGTTCCTTTGAAATATCTCTCTTTTTTATAGAAGGAACATCCAAAACA
>NC_092210.1:92983062-92985251 GCF_043381705.1 Parasteatoda tepidariorum
ATATAAATCAAAATACCAGCTAAATTATATCAAAATAAATAAAATATTGTATTTAGGAATTGTATGCACTATTATTTTTCAATATTTATGCTTCTACGTGAAATTCGTATAATCTCCAAAAACTTGAAAAAGAAAAAAAAAACGAACATATAAAATAGATCAGAATTTTTAGCATTTCAAATACGAAAGAAGAAAAGTTGTCGTGAAATTCTTGTATAAAATAAAGTGGCTTTTAAGTAAATGTCGTTTCTGGTTATTTATTCGTATATGATTTATTTGCAAGCAGAGTAAAGCTTTTTCAAAACTATTCGTATTATTACAATGAGATGAATATATACTAAAAAACGTAAAGAAAAATACAGGAAATATTAAAAGCAAAAAACATCTATGCATAAAAGTAAAATTATTAGCATGAATCAAAAAGAAAATATTTAAATAAGATGGAGTATCGTATTGTTACGATTTAAGTAATTTAAATAAATAAGGGAATGGATCATTACATAAAAAAGGTGAACAACAGCCATCGCAGGAATTACATAAAAGGATAAATAGAAGATCGTATAGTTAAAAAAAACATGAGTCCAAATGAGTTACCTGATCCTTCGTTCCAGAACGATCTCCAGATTCTGTTACTGGTCAATTGCTGTTGAAATTGAATCATAGAGGACACATGGTTTAAATTACTAACTTCACATTATTTCGTAGATAATCACTGGTAAAGGTTCATTGATGAAGATGGCTTGTAAGGGAAGGTTTTCTGTCTTCCTACTATGTGCGATTTTGGATAAATAAAAACGGAGTATATTGGGGACATCACAACATTTAATATACCCAATTATTTACAGGCTGATATAAAATATATACATCCATTAATACTTTTACATCCCAATGTCTGGAACGTTAAGATAGTAATTATTATTGAGTTGTCTTAGCAACGCGTTGTTTTTATTTCTTATAAAACCAAATTTAAATGCTTGTTATGTTATTGCTTATGTTATTGCTCTTGCGCACCACAGGCTCCCTTTCAAATGGCATTCAATCCCCCACGTGTAAAGCGAACTTTATATCATATTTTTGAATTAGTCGAGACTTCCTTCTTTTTAAAAGGAAAATTCCAGAATCAACGACTTGTAAACATCAGGATCATCGTAGATTTGGTGACTGCTACTATGAAAACTCGCCAACTATTGGCGACAAGGCACACGTCTTGAGCATCTTAATTCGCTAACTTTCAAATTTAAAAAAAAATTTAATTTATCTTTAAATTTATTTGAAAAACTTTATTTTAAGTATTTTACATCTTGTACTTTAAAAAAAGGGTGAAGTACTAGCTATTCAACTGGAAGGCGAGCGCCTAAGAGTTTTAAGAAATGGGAGCGTTGTCTCTCATACCGTGGCTTCCTCAACTGATGCCAAGAAGGCACGCGGAAAGGAGCAAAGCGCTACTTGGTTAAAGTTAAGGTGGGAATCATCAATATGAAAAAAATCAATTGATCTATTTAAATTTAGTGGAAGACTATTGTGGTTAAATGAACTAAAACGGAAAAAAACTATTGAGTTGAATATCGTCACACGTGTGATGTAGCAACATCACATGGAGTCAAATTTTAACAAAACCAATCATTTCAAACCAATCACAACTATAATCTATAATAATGAAAAGTTAGTCAACGTATGCGAGTGTGTGTCACTCTCTAAGTTTTAGTAAAAGTCAAAAATTGAAATAAAAAAATAAACTGCATATTAAAGAAAACAATTAAGGAGAAATGATACGAATTCCTTTAAATACAACGTAGTAAATCGCCATATTATTATTGATGACTATACTGCTTAATTAACTTTAGTGTCTGGTACTAACTGAAAGTAAAAAATAAGCTGTGTGCTAAATAGCAAAATTATTGGAGAAGTGATACTATATCGTTTTGGGAGAAATTAAAAATTCTCCATCGTATTAATGAAACCTTTAATGGTTAATTAATTTTGGTGATAGATACTAATTATGGTGAAACTACGAGCTATGCACTCAAAGGGAGAAAATGGTTCTGTTCTAATTCGTTGAGGTTAAAGGGTCAGGTATTAAATCCCCTTTTTATCTCCTAATCCTAATTATTATATTGATGGTGTAAAAGTGTTACAGATCATTTATACATATATATATATATATATATACATATATATATATATATATA
>NC_092210.1:92986398-92991425 GCF_043381705.1 Parasteatoda tepidariorum
TATATATATATTACTCGTTTTAAATACAACATGCTTCCATTTTCCCACTTCACATTATTATCTTTAACATATGCAAATATATACAAACTTTTTTGATAATTCACTCTGACTTATTATCAGGATGATACATGAAAAATGTAAAAATATTTTCTTCGAGAAGTGCGAAATTTGATAAATGTGAATTGTTTCAGATGGTTAAGTATAGAACTTATCTCCTTATTCTAAAGAAATAAGAAATTATAAATATTTTCCAAAGAGTAAACCAAGATAACACTCATTTTTTAATGCGACTTAAAACGAGACAGATATTTTTAAAAATTAGCGAAACTGTTAGTTAAAATTATATAACAACATTAATTGTCATTGTGAAAAAAATTATTTAATCAGTATTTATTTAATTGGAACTAATATTACATCAAATTAAAAGATTACATTTTTTGACCATATAAATCATTTATAAGTATGAAAAGATAAAATACGTCATTACTTCAATCTCTCTACTCTGACAACTGCATTGTCGATACTGTGGGAAATTATGGTGTACTTTACAGTTACATTAAAATTTGTTGATATATATTATCATCGAATTTTTTTAATATCAGAATGTTAAAGTTCTAAAAGGCTCTACCAGATGCTCACTCCACTCTCCATCATCTTTTCCATCTTAAATTTCTCAGAATCTATTCGACCGATTATGTAAAAGTCTTATATTTTCATATAAAAAATCACATTCTTAAAATGATGTAAAAAATTTTATTGCTCACTATACGAATTTATTTCTAGTATCATTAAATAAAATAACATAAAAATAATAAAAAAATTCTTCAGAATTATTTTTTGTTTTTAATTTTCTTTAGACAAATGAATTTTACAATTGCTTGCAAAAACTTTTGAATTGCTTTAAAAAATTCACGAGATCTGGCGTAATACGTAAGAAATATAATTAACATTAATGGTTCCAATTTTTTGACCGCTTTCTTAACCAAACTATTGGAACTATATTTTTTAAATCGTGGATATTCCTCATATTTTAAGAATCAAAAATCCAGATGTGTAGAAGAAAGAGGCTTTTTTTTTAGAAAAAGTATATTTTTGTGTATGATTTTGTCACTTTAATTATCATCAGCATTTAGTTATTGGCGTAATTTAGGTCACATCAGTGAACATTTAAGTTTGGTTTCTAATGCTCAAAAATCAGATAATTAGATCAATAGTTACTTAAGTTATTATTGTTCAGTGCACTTTAGTCTCTTATCATTTAGTCATATGAGGACCTTCGCTTCTTAGCTCTTAAAAACATGCTATAGGAAAATTTATAATTTTACCCTCACCGGAAAAATTCGTGGAGGCTTAATCTTTCTAGGAATTCCGTAATAAATGCAGAGCATGTTAATTGGGAAAAATTCCACATAAATAGAAATCATTTCAGAAAAATGGGGCTAAATCCACGTGCTCCACTCACTAAATCTTCTCCATTGATTTTAATTATCATAAAATTTTGTTTTTCTGAATATGTTTTTTTTTCTTTTGACTCTATAATTCCGGAATCATTAAAATTTATATTTACTTAGTATTTAAAAATAATACAGTCAAGAACATTCAGGTCCACGTGTAAGAGTGTACCTTGGTACTTATAGCGAAATTTATGACAGCATAGTAGTCAAGTGAAATCTCATTGTATTATGAGTGTTCAATTTAATATCTATTAATTAATATTTTTATGTGCATTTTAATTAATTGTATTATATTAAGGCACCTACTTATTTTAAATAACTTTAACTTTTTTTATTTTTTTTTCCATAATTTTAAAATTTTATAGCCGAAAATTAAATATTTGTTTGCGTGGTTTGCAAAATTAAATTAGTTTTGCAACTGAGATTTCAAGCAATAATTCATTATTAAGCATTGCTATTGCATTTAGCATTGCTTCTCGTTGTAAAGAAACTTCGCAATTTTCAAAAATTTTCTTTTTTTTCTAAATTTTAATTAATTCTATTCATCCTATAGTATTTTAATAGTCCATAATATAGCAATATTCATGTTTGTTCCTACTTTAAGTCCAATTTAACCTTTGAAATATTTACATTCTTTTGCTTTGTTAAATCCTGATATCCACGTATGTATATTTAAAATTATTAGCCCCCTGGCATATTTTATATATCATGACTTATGACAGTAAAATAAATATTCGGAACTGTGAAATATTTCTTTTTGCTATATTCCTTTATACTTTAGCATTGAAGTGGGTAAATATACTAGGAAAGTTACAGGAAAAAAATACAAAGAACGCTAAACACAAAAAAAATTATAAAATTAATTTTAGTAACCTTAAAGTGAAAAAATAAATATTTAAATGAGATGCGGGTATGCCAAACCTTAACAAAACCATAATTTTATAACATTAATTTAAAATAAATAAGGTAAGTGAATTGAATTTTTGTTTAAAATTTAAAAACGGTTCTGGTCGAACTCTTAAAAACTGTGTGTCAAGACGATGCATTTTTCGATAATTTTTATGAACCATACGAATAAAATAAATATATTAATTAGGCGAATTTTTAAATGGTATTGGCTGCATTCTTTATAAATAAACGTCAAGGCTGTGTACTTTTCTATAATGTTTATTAACAATACGGATAAAATCAATATAGTATTAATTAGAATTAAAATAAATGATGTAAATATTTGTGTCAATCATGCAAAATTTTGAAATCATTATAGCTAAAATTCTATAAACACAAGTAAAGGTTGTAATTTCTCGTATACGTTTTTATTTTAAATATAAAATCGTTTGCATAACATTTATATGTGAGATTGAATAAAATAAGTCAAATATTTGGGATAGGAAAATTTTCCGAATATTTGTTCTGCTATAGTGTGTCAAGGCGATGATTTTTTAAATAACAAAACCAGACGATATGTCTCAAATTAATTTATTATTTTGAATTAAAATAACTGACTTGAATATCTATGTCATAAACATTATAATATTTGAAAATGTTTTCAAACATACATATGTATTTTAAATCCATGACAAAGTTGATCAGACTTTTAATACTTTTTTTCAATATAATTAAGTATATGAATCAAATATTGCATTCGTTATCTATACATTAATTTATTAAAATTAATCTTTATAACAAATTTCTTATTTGTTATAACCTTTCTGAAGTTTTAAGATACTTCAATTTGTATTCTTTAAATCTGCATCAAGTTGATGTACTTTTTTGTATGATTTTAAATATGTAAAGACCTTATGAATATGAACCAAATGCATCATATCACTTATTATATATTCTTATTATATATATTAAACAAATAAGAAAAAACATTCATTTTATAAATTCTAATGTTTGAACATTTTTTCAGTTTTATACGTTCTTTGAGTCTGTGAGTCAAATAACGGCTTTCAGAAGATAAAAATATGAAATAAATTCTTAATGCATAATCGAAAAAAGAAAGATGGGAACTTGCATTATAACCATTTTAAGAATTGAATATATTGTTTGTTATATTCTTTAAATCGGCTTAAGGATGACGCACTTTTGTGTATGTGCGTATGGTTTCAAAGATCAATGTAAGACTTTGATCTTTGATGAATTCATTAATTAGAATAAAGATAAATAAAGGTAATTATTCGCTTTTTTGAATTACAGAGATTTTGTTTTTGTGGAAAGCCTACAAGGTTACCATTGTATATTATAACAATACTCGTCTGCGCTGCTATTGCAATCCTGGAAATTCCCGATATCCGAATTAATCCCTCATTCAAACTGTTTCTGCATTTGAACTGTATTGGTGGTAGCCATGCAGTTGTATTGTAATAATGGAAAAGGAGCAGTTTCGGTTGACCTCAGGGCCTGTGGTGCCAAACGATAACTCGCCTAGTTTCGAGAGCGTGCTTTTGGTTCAAGATAATGGAATGGCCTTAAGAAGATTCTCTCCTTTCTACCGAATTCAACCAACGGAGGGATAGAGATGGAGGAGGAAAGGTTTTAAGATATTTTTAGCACTCTTGACTTAATTTTCATAAATAAATTGCTGCTGGACATTTACTCCATTCAGCAGTTTCTTTCGATACAACAATTATACGACGTTAAACACAAAGCCACCACCAAATCACAATGTGAAATAAAAAACTTGCGATATTTTAAATACTCTATTCATTGTTTCTGACAAAATTATAATTATATAATAAAGCAATCCGCAGTTTCTGAAAGTAAGTTAAGTAGTATACACTTGTCTGTTTTTATATTTTTATAATCATCCTTGTTTTTATGAAATTAACGAAAAAAGAAATTATTTAGCATCACTCCAAGTGGTTTTCATCGGTTAAAACTTACATGAAATTAGGTTTCAAAAAATATAAAAGCTATCCAAAGTGTAGTTTAAACACAAAATCACAAGTCTTCAGACTTGAATGTTTTGTGGAAAATTCCTTAGAATTTTTAAAATTTGTCAAGCACTATTTCTCTTAAGCTGTAGGTGACCCATTTATTTATCACACCCATTGGTATTGTACTGAAAGAAAACACAAATAATTAAGATCAAAAGGATAAAACTTCTTTGAAAAAAACGCGCTAAGAAGCAGCAGAAATTTCAGAAAAAAGTATCAATACAAAACAAATGAAATAAAATAAAAATATGACCACCGAAGCCGACGGACCTATTCTTGACCTGTGACTGTGAGTTTTTAATTTTCTGATGATTTTTATTGATTTTCTTTTCGTAATTTGCTTATTCTTTTGAATGTATCTTGTTTTTCCTGGACCTCTATACAAAACCATCGGGGTACTGAGGGAGATATTTTAAGCTTTTGCTTCTCCCTCAAATAGAAATGGTTTTGTTTTTAATGGCTACCGGGGCCGGTACCCCCTGAAGACGTCGGCTTCGGTGGTCATATTTTTATTTTATTTCATTTGTTTTGTATTGATACTTTTTTCTGAAATTTCTGCTGCTTCTTAGCGCGTTTTTTTCAAAGAAGTTTTATCCTTTTGATCTTAATTATTTGTGTTTTCTTTCAGTAT
>NC_092210.1:92992732-92997456 GCF_043381705.1 Parasteatoda tepidariorum
CAGTTTTAACTTCCTTTAGCTTTTGAAGTTGATTCTTGACCTGTGACTGTGAGTTTTTAATTTTCTGATGATTTTTATTGATTTTCTTTTCGTAATTTGTTTATTCTTTTGAATGTATCTTGTTTTTCCTGGACCTCTATACAAAACCATCGGGGTACTGAGGGAGATATTTTAAGCTTTTGCTTCTCCCTCAAATAGAAATGGTTTTGTTTTTAATGGCTACCGGGGCCGGTACCCCTGAAGACGTCGGCTTCGGTAGTCATATTTTTATTATATTTTTATTTTATTTCATTTGTTTTGTATCCATTGGTATTGTGTTATCATATGACTATAAATCATCAAAAATTCGTTACATGCAAAGAAATCAAGAAAATATAATTCAAAAATGCTAACCAAATTTCAAAAAGGCGTGAATAGTGCCTGGTATAAACTTATCTGAAATATTTACCTCCAACGTACTTCTCTCAATCTACCTAGGTCAGGGGTCGGCAACAACAGGTGGCTGTTTTGATGTAAAGTTGCGGCTCTCCAGTTCCATACGAAAAAATTAATCAATCCCTTAAAAATAGGAAAATATATTTTTAAGTACCTACTTTCTCAAGAGCTTTCGATTTTTATAATCGTTAATTATAAACCGCCATGCTCATGCCCGTCGTCAACGGGGGGGGGGATGAGAGGGGTGTCTCATTCCGACTCGATTACGAGTATTCACACAGAAAAGTGGCAAGTCTGTAGTCTGTTTAAGCATGCCGTTACCGACACTATGAAAAGGCGCAAAAAAAGGATGATGTTAGCGGCTTTGATCTTGTGAAGCAGCAGACAAAACCCAGGAGATTTCTGTCAAAGTGAAAAATCCAGGGTGTTTAAAAGTATTTAGCTAGAAATGCCTTTTTCTCACGTTTTCTCTTATTCTTTCTTCTAAGAATAAAGATCATATCTTTGTCCATGTCGTTAAAAAGGGGAAGGACTCTATGCACATGCAGCTGTGATTTTCTATATCACTCATCTCACCAGTTACTTCGCTGACCTGTCTTTAACTGTCCAGTACCAGTTTACAGTTATTGTTTAAATATTAAATGTAATTAAATTGCATTAAATATGTTGTTATTTTCGAATTATATTTATTCCTCAATTATTACTTCAAAATTTAGGTATAAGACTTTTTTTCAAAAAGGAAAAAAATAATTTTTTTTTAAATATATATGGGTAAAAGTTGATTTTTATGAAGTAGATAAAAATTCTTTAATCTCTTTTCTACAGCAAAATGATTAAACGAAAGAAAAAAAGAGCAATTAAGAAATGTTATGTTATTTATATTCATTAGTAGGAGCTTGAGAATAGAAATAGGTAAATCATATTTGAATTATTTTCTTTTTATTTTCTTTATATTTTCTTTTTTTTAAATAGTTGCTTACTAAGCTCTTTAATTTTGTGTTTGAAATAGTAATTTATTTTTAAATTTAATTTTTTCAGTAGAGATTCTTTTTCATAGATTATATTTAATTGAAATTTCAAAAATCAAATTCTGTATTTGTTTGGGGCATTTGTTTTTATGATAAGTTCGAACTGCAATCCTTTATGAACAAAACTGTACGAATGTTTATTTTATTGAAAATGTAATGTATTTAAAAATAGATTTAAAAATAAATTAATGTATTTAAAAAAAACATTTTTTTTTTGCTAAACAATTTTGCTAATCAAACAATTTCCTTATGTATTTAATGTTTTTTATATTATCTTTTAAACTTAAGTTAACAGTTTTTCATTTGTTTAAGTTAATTAGTAAAAAGAAAATTAATATTTTTGTAATTTTGTGAAAATTCAATTCACAGTTTTACCTTAAGAAGGTAGAATAATTAACAAAATAAATTATTAACAAAATTGTACTTTAACTGCCTTAACAGAAAAAAAATCCTTTCGTGATTTATGGGTATTTCTTTCTTTGAAATCTACAAAAGTGATAGATAAAAGAAAAAACGCCTTATTTATTTGCTTCGTTTTTATTATTTATAGTAAGGTTCTTTTTTTTAAATATTTTAAACAAAGATTAAGCATTCTTTTGCAAGGCATTTTTAGGTATTTACAAAATATAATTTTTGCAAATATTTATTTATGATTTATCATGCTTTTATGTTTGAACACATAGTTAAGTTTTTTTAAAAAAAATATTTATTATTTATATTGTGTTATTTTCATATAAAAAATTATTCGGAAAATGTTTTTAGCATTTTACAAATTATTCAAAAGAAGAACGCGTGAAAAAAATTTTCTGTAAAACTTGTTCATTTTTTTTCCAAAAAAAAAAATAATAATAACTATTTCTGTTTCCCCATGTAAGATTTTAGTCACAGTTCTTATAGTATTAACAATGTAAATATAACACGAATAATAAAAACGAATAACATTATTAAATAAAGATGTACAATTATAAAATGTACAACGTGCAATTTTAGTAATAAATACGCATTAAAAAGATAATTATTCACATATAAATCACTAAAATTAAATAAATATGCATATAATATTAAGATTAAGATTTAACAAAAAATGCACGAGTCATAATTGATGCCTTATAATTTTTAAGTTTAATGCTTCAGTTTAATGAATAAATACTTATTTAATTTTTATCTACATTTTTTAAAGTCTTTGATGTGTATCACATGCAATTATTATGTAAAACGTGATATTATGAAAAGACCACCCTTAATATAAATTTTTATAAACCTTGTCAAAAATAAAGATAAAAATCTACTTCAGTGGATGGAGTAAATTAAAATTTAAAAGGGAAAAAACAAGCATATGAGTTTAAAAAAATATCTAATACAATCTTAATAATAATGATAGGCCTGTTTGATTGCCAGGTGAGCGCTAAAGTTTTTAATTTATAAAGTTACTTAATTAGGTAAATACTTGTATATCATATATATTTTTTATGCCTTTTTACCCTCGCCTTCCTCTACAGTGATTTGTTTGTTTTTTAATGTTATCCCATTGCTAAAATTTTAACATGCGACCTCTATGCGTTCTTTTTCACGTTCACTTAAAACAAAATTTCTTTAAATGCATATTAAGAGTGGTCATTCCGAATAGAATGCATAATATAAAATTATATTATCAAATACATTAATGTTGTAATTTTAAGTATAAAAGATATTTAAAATAACAGAAGATCGTTACTTTCAGTGACTTTTATTAAATCAATTTTTAAAAAAAGTGTTAAGTTATTTAAGTTAGAAAGTTCGAGACTATAAATTTTGAAATTTTTTGCAATAAATGTAAAAAGTATGTGACCATCATTTCTGGCACTTCATCATAAGTCTATTTAATGTTTGCTTTCACAAATTGAATTCATTTGAAATTTATTTAAATGTTTAATAATTAAGTGTTTAAAATATTTTTTTAACAATAACAAGAAAAGACGGTACATATTTCTTATAAAAAGAAAATTGTTAAAAAATTCTGATATAATATTAAATGAATATTATTGCGGAATTGCAATGAAAAATTAAAAGGAACTAGTGGGCTCGCTAATGCTCGCCAACTCCCGAAAATTGCTACGCAATCTTATATGGTTTGCTTCGCAAACCAAGCTCGCTTCGCTCGCTGCTAACTTAGGTACATTGCAAACGCACAAAATTCAAAGAATTCGAAACAATCATTCAAATCCATATGACAACTTTTTTAAAAAACAAAATACGTCTTTTTAGTAAATACTAAGTCATTAAAATAAATTTGATTTCAAATAAATGACATGTAATTCGTTAAACCTATTAGAAATGTGCTATAGTATAAAATATTAAGATGAAATTTCCAAAACTGATATTTCTTTAAAAAGGTTAAAATTTTGGCTATAATTAAGTCTATTAAAAATTGAAATAAGTGAATTGCAATGAAAAAACCTGCGTAAACAAATAAATTCTAGTAAAACAAATAAATTCGTGATATAAATCAAAAATCGTCAAATAAATTCGTAAAATATAAATTCGTGGAAAAAAGCGCTTTCGACAAAATACTAAAATAGAGATCTATCGACAAAGACTACTCACTTCTGCCTAGCTTATGCTCTCTCTGATTATTTCAGTTTCCGTTTTTAAAAGCGCTATATGTTGAGCCATCTCAGCTAGATTTGGCATGTGACATTTTTAGCGGCACTCATTGGTCGATTTTCTAGCGTTGCCATTCGGGGAGTTATAATGAGGCTTTTTTTTGTCGCCGTGTAAGAGAAATATATATATATAGATTATCATAAAATCTCTCTGGCAAGATTGTGTTCTGTTGCATATTTAATAAATAAATGCGTTTTCTGTTGAAAATTTGACTAGAATTAGTAAGAAAATTTACAATTTTCATCGAATTTTAATGATCCATGTATTCTTATCCCCCGCAAATAAATAATTTCAAGGAAATTAAAAATTAAATAAAAACTAAATTTTAAAGATTTATTAATGTATTTTAAAAATAAAGAGTAAATTTTATTCCGTATTTAAAACCGTTTTTTAATGAAAAATAAAATATATATATATAAGAAAATACTGTAATATTAAAACAAAAATTTTTAGTGGCTCATTAAAAAGGGAGAAATTTTGTAAAATTGTAAATTTTGGCTCTTTCATTTCAAAAGGTTGCCGACCTTTGTGATGGCAAGGTTGCTGACCCAGGTGATGGCAAGCAGGACTTGCGAAGAACGTTTCTTACGTCCCAAGAGCCGGATGACCTTTACTAAA
>NC_092211.1:0-1088 GCF_043381705.1 Parasteatoda tepidariorum
TAAGTCTTGCAGGTGTATTCAGTCAATTTTTGTCTTTGTTATCTAACCACGAAGCAATTTTGTGTGTTATCTTTGCTGGAATAATTGGCAATTACTACCACCAATCATGTTTATTCAGGCCATTATTCTCATATAAAGGAATATTTTTATATTCAAAATTTCCTCTTTATTGCCTTTTGGTAACTTTTACTCAACCACACATCCTTCAATTTCGTTTATTTAGGCTGTCTCGTATATTTTCTTATTTCTTATTTATTTATTTCTTGACTTAAAATACCTAGGTGGCATATACGTTTTATCCCAACAATAATTGTGTTAGTTATCAATGACTTCGTTTCATTTTCATCGTCCCTAGTAACCGAGTGATACATTCTGATCCCTTTAACTTAAAAAAGAAAAATTTAGTTTTTCATAAAATCTTCTGTTTTCATTTTGAATAACAAAAATTTTAAATCGAAAAGTTTTAGGAAGGAGAATTTAAATGTACAACTTTTTTGAAAAACTGCTTATCAGGAGCTGTTTGGTTGATATCTATCTAAATTAGCGTGCAATAAGATTTCAATACCTAAGCAATACGTTTATTTTATTTATAATTCTTTAAAAAATATTACAATTCCCTCGAGAAGTTATAGATACGTGTCAAAATATGCAAAAATCAATTAAAATTTTAGTTTTTCAAATTTTTGACCACCAAAATCTTGTGACCACATTTAACGGATAGCGTCAATTCCTAATACCTCGAAGATCAATTATCCAAATCATTCGAAACAAGGTAATGTTCATTAAAAAATTCTCTTGAGTTTCTTATATATTTATAATGTTATCTTCACAAATTATTAAGAATGTAATAAGTTAAACTTGTTAAACTAACAAAACATTGAATACGGAAAAAATCCGATCATTAAATCAAAGGTAATCCAGAGATTCTTTTCCCCAGTATTTATTGTGTGCATATATGGCAACGTTACTTTTAAAAAGTAACGAGTAAAAGTACAAGCATTTTTAAACAAATTAACGAGTAAAAAGTTCTTATTTTAAAAAGTAACGAGTAAAAAGTACAAGTAAAAGTACAAGTACTGAATTCGAGT
>NC_092211.1:2712-7125 GCF_043381705.1 Parasteatoda tepidariorum
GCCATCTAAAAGAGCTTTGTTTAAAGGTTTACAAACTGTTGTTTTAATAATGTTACTATGAAGCTCTTCTTCAAAAGAGCCGTCTTTTCCCTTTCAGGAATGACAATTTTAAAAGGTCAAGGTATTTAAACACGAAGTTAGCTGTGAATGCATATATATTGCACATTAATTTTATAAATTAAAAAAATTAAGTTGGAAGTAGTTGTAAGGAGGCGTGGCTATCATGTATCTGGCCCGTGATTGGCAAGTCTCTGGGAGCAGGGATCGAAGAAACTTTACAAGTTCTTCGTCTTTCAAGATTTCTTTCATTTCAGTGAAAAGTCGTAAAAAACGACTGGCAGAATCAGTAACTTTCTTGGGTCTTTTTCTCTTTTGGCGCTTTCCTGGGTCTTGCACCGCAGCCCGAAAAACAGGCTGGGTGCTCACTGTTGCAATTGACGCAAGTCGCCGGTTCAGAGGTTGGTTTCGTAGATTTGTATGAGAAATGAGCTTGGGCACATTTCATGCAGGCTGGTGCTGCTGAACAGTTTCGCTGGGAGTGTCCATGTTTTTGTCATCTGAAACACTGAATTTGGAAGCGTTCCCCACGGAAACGCTCGTACTGAACTTTTCTACCAAGCAAAGTGCTGATGTTGTAGATGTTCCTGTTGGCACTGGAATCTGATTGGATGACGAGGAAAACTGAGAGGGGCCTAAGGCCCTGTCTACTTCTTCTCTTGAATTGCACGATTTTCTCTGGAAAAAGTTCAAATTCTATTAAATATTTCTCCAATTCAAGAATGTTGGTGTCCGCATTTAATCCTCTGATGAGGGTTTTCAATTTTCCTTTCGGCGGAGAGTCCTCTGCTGAAGTGGTTGCGGGAGGCACCGCCGTTGCCGAGGCCTCGGGTTCTTCCTCACGCTCTATCGGTTCTGGTACAATTGGAGTTGTAGGCACTGGATCAGGAGGGGAATGAGGAGGAGAAGTCTTTTTCTTCTTCTTTTTCTTACTCTTCTTTTCAGGTCTTTCGGAGTCTGAATCAAGCTTGGTAACAATTTCCGAGGCATCCACATCTTCCATCATTTCAGGCTCAGATGGAGTAGAAGTTTCGGGGGCTTTCACCTCCTCAGTCAGTTCAGTATCCATAGTATTTTCGGTGGCTTGGGCAGTCCTTTTGTCTTTAATAGCTTGGAGTGCCTCAAGGCAGTGGTGCTGATACCAGTAATTCGTGTCCTGATAATAGGTACAGCGTCCAATAATTCGAGACTGGATGGCAATATAATGATCGAAATCGTAGTCAGTCGATGAGTCAGCGTCTTCTTGAATATCACTCCAGGCTTTATCATTGAGAGCTGGGGAGTCGTGGACTGGGGTTGACTTGCGGCAGGGTTGGAAAACCTTCCCTCCACGGCAAATTCTCTGCATACAAATCAATAAAATGACCAGTTTTGAAATGCAACTTAATTGCTACTCATTCACATAACAGTACCCAGGGGAAAAAGGAATAAACTTAATAGCTAGGGAAAACAAGAAGAAACACTCAAAAGCTTAGGAACGAGAAAACGAAGGAACAATGATGGTGATTAATTGAATTCAATTTTAAACTTTTCTGGTGCACGCAATTTAAAAATCATAATCAATACGAAAAAGAGTTCCACTTGAAATATATCATTTAAAAGAAATTTTGCTACTGTTCTAAAAGTGTCGGTGTGATATTAAAAGATTCGAATAAAAATTCTTATTATTTGTTCGCTTGTATAAGATGTAAGATTTATTCTGATTAGTTTGACTGTCTCCAGATAACTAGGAAAATCTTTTATAGCTCTCACACCGCCCATATTTTGAAACAACCCATATTTTTACTGATTTTGTTCTGAAGGTTGCTTCACTCAATTAATATTTCTTCACTCAATTAATACTTCTTTATGGCATGGTTTGCCAATGGATATTTTTTTTCATCATTTGTACGGAAATGGTGCAAATAAATAAATTGTAATGTGGAATAAAAAAGTCTCTATCCAATTCTTCACTTGCATCAAGAGCAATATTGTATGACTTTGAAAATAATATGGGAATCGTTTATATGTATCAAGATATTGATGTGTCTGTCAGAGCGTAAATAAAGTAAAATATCAAAATTGTTACCAATTAATTCTATTGACCAAAATAAATAATCAAAAATGAAAACTATTTGATTTCTTAAGAATATAACGTTGGTATTAAAAAACTATCTGTTACATTAGTGCACTTTCCCGGTTAATTTAACAAGAAAATATTGAATATTTAATTAATGGTTCAGAAATTTAGCGTCTTTTATTCCGTCTAAGCTGTTATAAAACCATGGAATCTATTTCTCTCGGTTGGAACTTGTGGTTTGAGATCTTCTAAACACATCTAAATGAATTTAATTTTCAACTGTGTAATTATTACAATCAATACTTGAATCAAAAATTTGAAACCAGCTGTATGTAAGAAATAGTATCTAAGAAATTATATCTAATAATTTGAATCCTAATAAAACGTGTTAAGGTGATGGACGAGATGCAAAGATACTCGGGTATTCATGAAAACTTGCTTATCCATTTGGAATTTGAAATCACCAGTTGTATGTAAGAAATTGTATATCAGAAATTATATCTAACAATTTGAATCTTAATAAAACGTGTTAAGGTGATGGACGAGATGCAAAGATACTCGGGTATTCATGAAAACTTGCATTTTAGCCGATCCATTTCTTTGGCTACGTATAGATACGTAGAATTTATTGAAAAATATCCAGAAAAACATTGGAATTTTATCATTTTCTACATTATTCGCACTTTTCTTGTAATTGGTTATATTGATACTATAATTACGGATAGGGAATATTTAATGCCTCATCATTTAGTGAAGATGGGTATTTGTAATGTATTGCACACGTTCACAAAACTTTTGCTTGTAATAATAATGAAATAAAAAGGAAAGAGACTTTCAAACTTTTTAAGCCCCTAAAACAGAAAAATATCACCGAAAAATTGAAAATTTTTCATTGTAGCAAATTTTGCATTTTTTACAGCAATTTTGGTGTCTATAACTGAATTTGTCCTGGAAGATACCAATGAATTTAATGAGTGTGATATATACGGTTATACTGAGACAAATTATCAATTTCAGTAACTATTAAACCTGTAAGATACGTTTTTGAATCGTTTACGCAATCCGTGTGCTATTTAAAGATACAGCACTTTTTGTAAAAGCAACGTTACATCTATACAAATTTCATATACTTTTTTTTAAAATATAGAGATTGGGCATCAAAATTAATAAATTCTAGTCACAAGCAACTTTTAGGAAATGCCCGCAGTATGCAATATTATTATTAAAGCTTATTCAATATTTAACATATTATTTGAAAATGAAGTGTAAGTTTAATTTATTATGTGTCATTAGTAATCATTGAGTTCTTCGAAATATTCGACGTTTTTAAGCGTTTTTAACCATAATATCGTTCAAGACAGCTACATTCCTAATATGCTTATAGGGCGAACCACATCCTTGTACTTTGTAAACTTAATTTTAATGATGCTATTTGTAAATCTTGAAAAGAAATATTGTTTAATTAACAATTTGTTAAAACTGCAGTAAATATCACAAGTATTACGGTATGAAAAAAAAAAACTTCCTTAACTAAAAAAAATAGTACCGTCAAATTATCTATTTTAATACTTCTTATATATTATAAGAAGTATTAAAATAGATAATTTGACGGTACTATTTTTTTTAGTTATCTATTTATTTTTCTGAAAGCTATATTGCTTTGTCTTTAAAAATAAAGATATTTAAATTTATTTTACGATTAGCTAACTGGAATGTATCAAGCAGTTTTATAATATTTTTAGCATTTAAAAAGTCTTAAGAAAAAGTTATTTTTTGATTTTTGCCACGCTCTCCTCTGCCGTGATTTAGTGAGGTTTAATAATTTTTTGTTTTTCCTCCTGTTTAAACATTTGTTTATAATTTGTATTTTTTTCCTCTACAACTATTTACATTTTGAACTTGGATGTGTGCACTTCTTTTACTTCATTGTCAACAAATATTCTAAAAATAAATATAAAAATTGGTAACTGTGGATCATTCCGAATTTTCTATCAAATTATTTAAAACAATACACACACTTGCATTTCACATATGTTTATTTAGCAAATGAAAAAAAAATACTTACGCAAATTACATAATAAGACGAAAAATAAATACTTAAGCAAAAGCCGTCAAACAATTCTGATTTTTTTTACAGTTTTTTTTCTCTTGAGTTGATATTTTCTTTTCAAGAAATAACTTAACAGGTGAAAACATGATTCGAAAAGATCAAAGATAGACAGGAGACTGATTCCAAGCCACAGCCCCATATATCCTCCTATATAACTGAACAGCTCCATACTCTAAAATATATATAT
>NC_092211.1:7264-13745 GCF_043381705.1 Parasteatoda tepidariorum
ATACAGTGGGTAAAAAAAGTTTCCGTACGGTCACTAAATTTAAGAATAAATGAGCATAATTTGTAAAGTATTGCATTTTTTCTTTAAATATACTGTCTATATATGTTTAGTATAAGTCTATAGAAAGAGATTTTTATAAATTTTCATTTGTACAAAACGAGCAAAGCATATTATTTGCAATATCTAAGGTAAATTGAAAATTGCAGTGCAAAAAAAGTTTCCGTACGCGGTATGCAAATTCTTTCTGACGTGTTTAAAACAGGCCCGCAGTAAAGCTTTGACGTTAGAAAGTTAATCGTTAAAGTTGATCGTCTCAAAATGGAAGTTCCCAGAGCTATTCGGGAATTAGTGATTAAATTGCGAAAAGATGGATTATCCATGAAAAGGATTACTGAAATGACTAAAAAAAAGAAGTCTACTGTGCAATATATCATTGAAAGATGTCGTAAACTTCATTCACTTGAGGATAGAGATCGACCCGGGAGGCTGTCCAAATTAAATCGTGTGCATAAAAGAAACATCATACGCCAAGTTCAAGAAAATCCACGAAATAGCGCACCGCGGTTGGCAGCTAATTTAATGGTTAGTTACAACATTAAAGTCTCAACTCAAACCGTGAGAAATGTCATTAAGAAAAGTGGTTATCATGGACGTGCGTCCCGCAAGAAACCCTATATAAGTTTGTGCAACAGGAAAAAGCGCCTCGAGTTTGCAAAGAAGCATGTAAGCAAGCCATTATATTTTGGGGAATCCATTCTCTTTAGTGATGAATCAAAATTTAACATTCATGGGTCAGATGACCGAGTTATGGTGTGGAGAAAACCAAACAAACAAATGCTAACTAAGAATTTATGCGGAACTGTGAAGCACGGTGGTGGCGGTGTTATGGTGTGGGGGTGTATGAGTGCTTTTGGAGTAGGAAATTTGCAGTTCATCGAGGGAACTATGGATCGATTTGGATATCTGGATATTTTTAAACAAAATGTGTTATCCATCCAGCGCAGAGAAACTATCTCTTGGAAATGGATTTCCTTTTCAGCAGGACAACGATCCTAAACACACCTCTAAGATTTACCAAAAGTGGTGCCTTTACCATCTTAAACAACAATTTCATAGCCCTCCCCAGTCACCCGATTTAAACCCCATCGAACATTTGTGGGAAAAAATTGGCCGACAACTTAAGAAATATGATATAAAAAACAAAGTTGAACTCAAAAGGGTCATTAGTAGCATTTTGGTGTAATATTTCTCCAGAAACAACAAAAAAACTTGTAGGGGTAATGCCATAACGTCTAAGAGAGGTGATAAAGACCAAAAGAGGGCCCACTGATCAATAAATGCATTTTTGTCAATGTATTTTTTTTATTTTGTAAACATTTTTCGTGTGCTAGGGCACCGTGCGGAGACTTTTTTGTTCCATGTTTACGGCATTTTTTGTTTTTAAGATTTATTATTTAATTTTGTCAGTATTATCATCCTTTTAATATGAATAAATATTGAATAATATTAGTTTTAACGCATTTTTAAGTGTTCTTTTTTTATCATTATGAATTTTGTGTAACAAATTAAACTTTGATTTGCATTCGTATCTGCGTACGGAGACTTTCTTTACCCACTATATATGTTTAATCTGATAAAAATCATCAAGATTTATAACTCTTCAAATTATTCACTATTAAATACTTTCAATACTTCACTTTTTGATGTTCTATCAATTTAAGTAATTTAAATATTGAAGTAAACTTATAAATAATATTTTTAAGCATTCAAATTTAATTACGATTTATTTTTATTAAATGTATATAAATTTGTATTAAAAAAATGCTTATAATATACCAGGGGTGGCCAAGCTTCTTGATAGTCGAGCCATTTTTCAAAATTTGAAATTTTTCGCAAGCTGCAATTAAATACGTATTTAAAAGGTATGCAAAAAAGTTATAAATTTTTTTTTCCAGAAATTATATTTATTGAAAGCATATAAATAAAAGTACAATATATGCGTATTGAATTTAAATACTAAAAATGAAACTCATTTATTTTACTTCTTTTGATAATTGTTTAAAATTTGGAGAATAATTGGTGACAGTACTTCTCAGTAATTGTTTAACATGCTGGTCAGTTAATACTGATCAGTTGGATTTCACGAATTTTAAAGTGGAATAAAATGATTAACATAAGTACGTTGTTCCGAATATTGAAACAATTCGACAAGCAGCTTTTTTTAATTGAGGATACTTCGATTCTGGTAGAAATTGCACTTAGTCTTTCATACTTGTCAGTAATTTAAAAGACATTTTGAAACACATATGGAACGATAATATTTTTTAAAAAATATAATAGCACAAAAATGAAAAGGGAACTTGGGTACATTTTTTGCGCTCCACACGCAATGAAATTGCCATGTCCCAGTCTTCTTTGCCTCTTATTTAGCTGTAATTAAACCGATTGTTTATTTTAAAAAAAATAACTGGTTGTTAAAATTGCGTTATTAGAAGTATGTAGGACAACTTACTATTATAGCGTTTTAAATTTATTTTTGAGTAAAAGTCAAACAGCTTAATGTTGATTCAGAAATATTTCTGTTCTGTTATTAACATTATTGCACTAAATTATTTTTTCTTGTTAACACCATGGCTTCTTGAAGCTTTCGATTTTTAGAAAGGGTAGCAGTTTTAAGAATTGCCATTATTTCTACTGTACTCTAAGAAAATAAAGATTTAACAAGGTAAGGATGTTTTACTTACTTTCCTCTTAGTTTGATTATTTTGATAGATTATTGTTAATTTGATTAATTTTTCTATAGCAAAATTAAATAATACTTTTTAGTTTTAAAGAAGCATTTCTTTTTTTCCTTTCCATGTGAACTGTCTTGCAGATTCCTTTTCCCCTCTGTTACACTTTAACTCTAATACCTTCTCATGACAACTTTTGAGACTTTTAAATGAAGAATTACAATTGATAGTATTTTATATTATATTAATTTTAGAAGAAATTTGTATCAATATTTGTACTACTAACGTTAAGTAATTTGAAATGCAAGCAAGTTTGAAATTCAGCTTTACTGTGAGCATTAACCTCTGTTACCTTCTTCCACTCTCTGTCACCTACCATCAATCAGGCTAAATTTTTTAATGTTATTTAACAAAAAAACAATTTTAGTGGTTCTAAGGGTAAATTTGATTTAAATTTAAGTGATGTAACAATTTAAGTATTAACTTTGAATATCAAATAGATTTAGTAAAAACGCATGGGTTTTTGAAGATAGGAACAGAAGGAAGCATTTTTTTTATCTTTTATAATAATAAAAATAATAATATTAAGGAAAATAACAGATAACTGATCATTCTACAAAAAGTGGGAACAAAATATAAAAACAAATAATTGTTTTTTTTTTCTGATGTAAAGACGATTAAGGATAGTTAAAAGTTTAAATTAATTGAGATTCAAGTAATTTTTAGAAATATCTCTTTATTAAGTATGAACAGTGTGTCAAATATTTCTGTTCAGAAAGAGTCAGGATGCACAGTTGAAACTGCTTTTTTAGGATGAATGTTAAGCCACAAATCTTTATTTTAACTACTTGGTGATCTACAATCAGATCAAGTTACTAATTTCGCATAGTTTGTTTATTCTTTAATAAAATTAAACTAATTTCTTGTTTGAGAAATATTTTGTTTCTATAGAACAGTTTTAACTTACATAGAACAGCTATCCCACTTGTCAAAAAAAATATTTTCTTTAGCAATTAAATGAATTATTATAATTGTTTTCAAATTTCATATTTAATAACATTAAGAATTTCATACTAATGTCATACTAATGCAGTCTGGAAAATTTGGTCCCTATAATTTGACGAGGACAAAATTAATTTCATCCACTTAAAACGTTTTTTTTTAAAATTAAAATAATGAAATTAGAAACGTAAAACACACAAGTTAAGAAATAATCTTCTGTCCTCTACGAAAACTTCTCCTACGTCTATTAAAAGTGATGCGCCTTCCTTTTCTGTTTCTTATTCTTCAAAAATAAAATTAGTTTCATTCACTTGAAACTGCTTGTTAGCTTTTATTTAATATAACTCATTGTTCTAACTCAATTTTCATTTATAAATAAACCAATATTATTTAAAGTTCATATACTGCTTTGCATAGTGAATATTTTATTTAAAGAATTCTGTCATTAAATGAAGAAGTTAAAATTTAATTAGAACGAAAATGATAAGTGAAATCATTTTATTTCTTCAATTACAAGAATAAAAACTATACTCTTAGAAAAATAAAAGCTTGAAGGGACATTCCATTAAGACGTAGTAAAAGTATTTAATTAAAACCTCTAAAAGAAATTTAAAAAAAAGGGTTTTCGTCAAAATAATTCAAACTTTTCTCTTATTGTTTTACAATTTCCTTATTTTTCAATATAAAAAAAATTCAAAAATGTGTTTCTTGTTTTTTATAAGCAAAAAAGTGGTTTATAGCTATAATAATTCAAGCAAAGCATAAACAATATAAGCAAATTCAAAATATAAGCAAAGCCATGATGATTCGCAAAAACAAAAATTTTTAAACTCAATCAATATTTTGTTCTGTCTTTCTCTCACCCTCGCTTCTCTCTTAGTCACACACCCACACGCACGTACACGCAATCACAGACATACGCACTCACAGATATACATATAAATATAGGAATATCTCTTGTTCTTAAAACTGTCGCAAAATACAGTGAGTATAACATTTAAAGCAAATGTGAGAAACTTTGTAAAGATAATTTTTTTTAAATAAATTAATGAATGTAGCTAAAAAAAACTGTTTTTTAACCAATAAATATTTTTTTACATCCAAAATAAAATTTTGTAAATGTTTCTCAATTATTTTAAACAAGGTCAGTTTGCCTAAATGCTACAATGTTCAGTTACGTTAAATAGTAATTCATGAATCATCCATGATAGCGATAGAATGAAAATTTCGAATCTCTAGAGCATTTCCCGATTAATTTCAAGCATTTTAAACTGTTTTAAATGGGCAATTACTCGTTACAATTTCATCACTTATTTTCAAGCTCCCCAACATGTCCTAAATGTGATGTTTTTCCCCGAAACTGAGGTCACTATCCCTGATTAGAGCTCACAAGTGATACGACCTCGTTCACAGCACTGCCTTGACCATCATTATAATCTGCCACAGGAAAAAACTGGAGAAGACTACTTGCATAATAGTAAGAGGAGTTGTAAAATAACTATCGCATTAGATACAGATTCCTCGACTGACCCTAATTCGGACAGTTAGAAGTCCTTAAATGTGACTAATTTAATTGAAGACAAATTACTATTGTTATTAGTATAGTTCTAAAATATGCATGTTGTAATTAAAATATGATTACAACTAGAAATGCCATCTAGTACATAGATCTATTTAAAATGACAGCACTATAGCTAATCAAGCAGTAGTTGAAATTTTAATTCGAATTTCTAGTTGTAATAATGTGGTGAGAAATTTCGCTAGTTACAAGTGGCAGGGAAATGATTGAATCTTACATTCACATCGGGTGCAGATCTTCAGTATTTTTTTAAGTGTTCTGAATATAAATTATAAATTATATACTTATAAGTTCTAAATATAAATTATAAGTAATATAAATTTTGACTGCAAGATTCTCGCAACATAACCATTCATTGATCGAAACTCTATCATAAAGATATTAGTTCATTATAAACATATCAGTCATATTTCTCAATAAGAATTTCATCACTCACTTGATAGTTGGGCTCCTCTATGTATTTTGTCAACTTGAACGAACCGAAAGAAACTTCAATATTCATCTCATTCCTGAAAAATATGCATTAATTATATTGAGGAATTACGTTTATTTTTATTTTTCGCAAATTCATAAAGCTCAGTTAGTCATGCAAAATCTGTCACATGTGCTATACAAATATGTCATAAGATATTTATTTAAACCTCTTTTTTCCTTGAGAAGTGTTTTTTTCTCCAGTTAATTAAAATATTTATGCAAATGCATGCAATTAAGATTTAAAGCAATCTATACAAAGATTAAATAATTAAAATATTTTCAGTACATTTTGAAAAAAATTTAACTATACCGTGAGATTAACTTTTTTAAATATTGAATTTTCTGGAGTTTTTGCTTTACTTGACTGAAAGAAAAAACTTAACTGACTTGAAATAAACAAGTTATCAACACGAAATAAAGCAAAAAATAAAGAATCCCAAATCTTTATATTGTTGAAACATCGTATGGGTAATTTCATTAAGTAATCCATTAAAATTAGCTTAACTAAGAGCTGTATTTGCAAAAGAATCAATCGTTTTGTTTAACTTATAAATAGTACTTAGGTTTAAAAATGTAGATCTTTCTATCCTGAGAGCCCCTACCATGATACCACAAATGCGTTTCGGGCATTTTTTAGTATTTTAAAATTTAGTCCTGAAATGTTAAAAAAAACTGAGCATAAAATGTTATGAAA
>NC_092211.1:14245-33021 GCF_043381705.1 Parasteatoda tepidariorum
AAACTTAATTGCAAAAATTAAATTTAATCAAAAAGTTATTATTTCCGTTTCATATTACACTCATATAACCAAGTGTTCAAATAAATAATAATAATTATCGTTTTACCCAAGAAAGAAATCAGAATATGTAAGCACACATAAGAAAATGGCATTGAAATTTATGAATTATAGAATTTCAAACATCAATGAGCAGTTATTTCAAAATGTTGCTGCCACCCTATGTTCCATATGATTTACCAACCTCTAAAACGGCTTACGGATCATATCGTGATCCATGCTTGCTGCTCCTGCTTACCAGATATTAATCATGTAATAATAGTACTCATGTCTCAGTTAGAAGTTTTTAAATTGGCAAAATTGCCTGACATCTCGATGGTACTAAAATTGTGAACTGTACGGCATAAATTATTGAAAAAAGCAACGCACATACTAATTAATAGAAAGATTGTTATTTCTCCTTCATACAAAGACCATTTTAATACCGGTTCTGCATACGGGGTGAAAAAAGGTACATGTTCATTAAATCAATTTATTAGCACTACGAAATTTTCACAAAACTGAATGATGCATTTATATAGCTAAAATATTGCCGATTACCAAAATTAATTAAGCATCATTGACATGAAAAGTAGTATGGTAAATTTTTTTGCCCTAAACAAGTTAATTCTATTTTTCTATTAAACTTTCTAAATTTTTCTAATTTGTATAAAGGTATTTATTAAGTTAGTATCTATTATCAAAATCAATTCCTCATCATTGACGTCAATAATAGTTTGGTGATTTTTTTTTTCAACGAAGTGTTTTTCCTAAACAAATTAGTATTATTTTTTCATTACTTTTACTTTTTAGTAAGTAGCTCATTTTTTATTTTAATTAGCACTTAATACCAAAATTAATTAGCGTAATTGGCACCAAGTATAGTGTGGAGATTTTGTACGTTTCGTCTAAACAGATATATTCCATTTCTCTATTAGATTTGCTTTTTAGTACAAGCTAATACTTTTGCTTCAATTTGTTCCTATTAGCAAAATTAACTAAGCATCATTGACGTTAATAATAATACGGTGATAGTTTAAGGTTTGCTTAAGGAATTTCTCCGTTGCGTGTGCTTTTTAGCACATATTTTTTTTATTTAAATTACTACTGATTACCAAAATTAGTATTATTGACATGAATAATAGTATGACAGTTTTTTACGTTTCGCCTAATCGAATACTATTTCAACCTTAGTTTTAATTTTGTAGCACATAACATTTTTTAAATTTTAAAAACCATTAATTTTAAATTATATAGTTTTATAGAAACAAAATAAACACGCGGTTTCAAATAACTTTATAAATTCTAATTTGGTGACGTAATCTACCTATGCATATTGATCTATACAGGTTCATATTGATCATTGTGATATAACGAATAAAAAAACATGTAAATATTAAAGGACATGCAAATAAGCTTCTTTTTTAATTAATGAGAGCTATAAGCTGTAAAACATCACTGATGCTATTTCAAGTGTTTGATAAAACTTATTCATTCGCAGTTTTATTTGTATCAATGGCCAGATCCAAATCGATGTAAAAATCCTTTATTCAAACGTCTATTCCGAACAATCTAGTTTAAAATTTTTGAACGATTTTTAGGGTCGGAGGCCGAAGTTACCTTTGAAGCCGCAGTCCAAATTTTAGGTTGATAGAACAAATGGTTCTGTAATTATAAGACACACCCACACAAACTCTTTCTTTCATTATTATAAATATATTAAATTTACCAAGTAAAAAAACGTAATATTTTTTTGTTTTCCTTTAAAAAAATATCATATAAGCTAACCTCAATTACAAATACTACGTCCTTATTTTTGTCATTAAAATATGACGCATAGTAGATATTAGAAACTAAAACAGACACATTCTTTTATATTCATTTGCCAAAAAATTAACAATTCGACAAAAAATTAACAATTCGATTTGACACTAGCTACTAAAGCTTAAGTAATTTCATTTTTAAACGTTGCTTTCTAAATTTGCAAATAAATTCTCATTTAGAATTTGTTAAGAAAATATTTTTCATTCAAGTGTTTTTTGAACTCCAATATCGGAAATATAATTAGATGCTAAAGATAAGAAATGCCATGTGTATATTTATTTTAGCTCATTTCAAATCATCTGCATTTGATTGAAGTAATTATTCGCACGAAAAGAAGATTTTTGTTTCTACACTAATTTAAACGTATAAAATATTTTCATGTATGCAAGAGTGATATTTGAATTTCATTCGTTGCACCACTGCGATGTAACATACTACTTTCATTTTATAATTTACTTCAGTTTCGGTTCATTAACGCAGTTTAATGCGTCAATACATTTGTTGCAGGCACGAAACAAATAAAACCTTTTTTCCGAGTTAATGTTAGAGAATTATATAGATTACATTGTCCAAAACAAATCCAGCCTCAATAAAAGAATCAATTTTATTGAAGTGAACTTCATATATTTTACATAATGCTTCGAACAAATGTACATGTTTCGATCCAAATGTACATATGTTTTCATAAGAGAGGTTTACAACAAAATTTCATCTTATTTTTAGCTTGTTTTGAAAAAGAGTCTGAAAAAGTATGTTATCATCATATTGAAGAAAAAATTTAAAGCAAATTGAATTATTTTTGTGTAATATTAATATAACATTTTCTATAACATTAATATTTTTTACAATACAGTGTGTCAGAAACAACAAGAAAAAGTTCCGAATGCTTAACATCACCGTTTGGTATAGTATAAGTTGTATTCAGCATTTACTTGTAGCTGAGGCAAAGTAATTTGGAAATTGTTATTAAACAAATCTCTAACTTTGTCAAATTTTGAATGTGTGTAGCTGATGAAATGCTACTAACTTTCTGAAACATTTTCGAGAAACAAATCATATTCTTATTGCAAGTTTCCTTCTGTAACTTATCTGTGAGTATATTTTACTTTTCTGATGAAATTCATCGACGTGTTTGAACTAATAAGACACCATAGATAGAAATTATTCCAGAAACAACAAGAAAAAGTTTATTTCAACAAGATGTATCAAATTTCTTCCCTTGTATTTAAATTAATATCACTTCATGGATAAATATTATTCCAGAAACAAGAAGAAAAAGTTTATTTCAACACGATGTATCAAATTTCTTCCCTTGTATTTAAATTAATATCACTTCATGGATAAAAATTATTCCAGAAAAAAAGAAGAATATGTTTCACGCTTCAGTAACTTACGAAGTGATTTAATTTTTCTGTGCAAATCTATCTGTCCATTTTAATTAATATCACTTCAAAGCTCACAATTATTCCAGAAACAACAAGAAAAAGTTTATTTCAACACGATGTATCAAATTTCTTCCCTTGTATTTAAATTAATATCACTTCATAGATAAAAATTATTCCAGAATAAAAAGAAGAATATGTTTCACGCTTCAGTAACTTACGAAGTGTTTTTAATTTTTCTGTGCAAATCTATCCGTCTATTTGAATTAATATCACTTCATAGCTCACAATTATTCCAGAAACAACAAGAATAAGTTTTCTTTCGACGTGAAACATTCCCATAGGTTTAAGAATAATTTGTTTTCTGCATTTATTTATAGCTGATGCAAGGTAACTCAGCTTCATTACTTTAAAATTGTTTTCAAATAAATCGTTTTCTTTGTCAGATACTTCTTCAATAATATTAGGGGTGTCTTTAATTTCTCTATCGACTTTATCTGCAGCATAAATAAGAAATACAAACTGGCCGAAAAGCACTGTGATATTTGTTAGATAAGAAAGCATTGAAAAAATACTTTTGGGCGTATTATCAAACAAAACGCTAAGAGAATAGCATATATTTGCAACCCAATAAACAAAGAGAATGAATACAATTGGTGAGAGAATATCATTGCTCTTTTTAATGACGGAAGTTATTTTTAACAAATATGCATTTATATTTGAAAGCTTTGCAGATGTAATTCCACTGTGCAAAGATGACTGCAATAATTTATTATGAGTATGGATAAGGCGATAGTTTTCGATTTGTGAAAAATATGCAGCAGATACCGAATAAGCGGGCACAAAACATAACATTATTTCATTTAAGACTACTGTCAAAGTAGTGAAATGTTCAATTAAACGCCTGTATATGCGCCTTTTTATAAAACGTATTGCACCCAATGTATATTGATCATATTTAAAGTGCTTGTAAGTAAGTGCTAGATCTATAAAAAGTATAAATAAAATAAATATGATAAAATAGAAAATGAAACAGTAGTACTTAAAAGATTTGAACTGTACTTTAATTCCGATGCTGTTTCTGAGTGCAATTATACTTTTAGTTTCTTTGAGTAGCAGATTTATTCTTCTGTTCGTAATGTACAACAATATCATAATTGTTGTCCAATCAAGGCAATGTATCACAACGAGAGTAGTTTTCAAAACCAAGCATGTATAAACAAGAACACAAAAAAAATAACACGGTAAAATTGTCCAAACTATGCAGAATATACCAGGAAGGTGTTTTAGAAATTTAGGCCATAATTGACATTTTTTACTGTCACTTAAAACTGATGCACCAAACAATTTAGCCAGCATTAAAAGTGCCTTATATTCATCTAACGCAACGAAGTTCGCCATGTTATTTTTCGTCAAAAATAACTTTTAAAATTATGATCCATTGTTTTAATAACAGTCTTGTTTAATAGTCAAATTTCAATATTAAAATAAATACCCTCTACCTTTTATCGATATGCTGATTTTAGCTCTGAAATATGCTGAAGTTCCTGAATCTTTTATTATATTTTGTTTTTCAATAAAAACTCCATCACATAAAAGGTTATTCATTTAATTCAATATTTTATATTGTATAATATTCAATATTTAATTCAATATTCAATATGTGTTTATCAAATAGGATTTTCCGAATGTCTGACCATTGTTGCGATAAAAGCCCTGCTTAACTATCAAATACAAAATAAAAATCGATGTATTTTCTTCTGAAACACTGAAAATTTCTTGACACTTTAATTCCGTTTTATGATTATCAATAAATTATCATCAAAAAAATAATAATTCATTCTATGAAACAAAGGGGGATAGGAAGGGGGATATGAAACAAAGGGGTTTTTTAAATAGATTTTTTGTAAATTACTCACCATTGTTGTAATAACATTCCTTATTAAGGAATAAAACAATCCTATTGAAAATGTTTCGATGATATACTAATTTCTTTCTAAAATACCCTTAACTTCAAGACACGTTAATTCATTTTTTAAGCTGTACAAAAAAATGATGTTTTAAATAATTTATATAAGTATCCTGAAATGAATATTTGTTCTTCAAATTTGTTTAATCAAAAATTCAATTAGTTAATAAAGGTGTTATTAATTTTTTAACATATTAATTATTTTAATGAACAAACCTAGTAAAAGTTTTACCATTATATACACGTGTGAAGAAAGAGGCATACAATCAATAGAAAATCTCATTTATTAATAAAATGTTTTCAATCTAAAAGTATTGATGTATTTTGTTGACATAGGTTTTTAATAAATTATGGAGACGACAATCAGTCATATTTTAATATATTTTGTTCATAGATTATAATTTTAATGCATGGCTTCTGAAATATTATCAATAATGTTTTTATTGCTTAATTTTAGCGCACGTGGCAACATAAAAGCTTTTATTATTAGCAACATAAAATATTTTTTATTCCGTTAAATTTACTTTCTCTTTTCTAAATATCAGGGAACAAGAACTATAATTTTATAAACCAGAATTTTCGGTTAACCGTTATCATAATGAACGGAAATATTATCAAATGAATGGTTGAATTGCTTCTTATTTCGGTTTTATTAAGCAGAGTTATGTTTTTTTACCAGAAATAGCGATACCATAAAGTCTATGCTAGGAAATCAGCAATCAAATATCGTAAAGAAAAGCTAATAAAAAGCAACTAATCGAAGCTGTTATTGTAATAAAAGAAATGAAATTAAATTAAAACATATCTCAAATGTTTTGTTTAGCTTCGCACATACAACATAAACATTCTTTTTCAAATTATAAAATTCGCTTGTAAAAATTAAGTTGAATCAAAAAGTTATTATTTTTGCTTCATATTATATTCCTATAACCAAATGTTAAAATAAATAACATTAATTATCGTTTTACCCAAGAAAGAAATCAGAATATGTAAGAACCCAAAAGAAAATTGTATAGAAATTTATGAAATACAGAACTTAAACCATGACTGCGGTGTCATTTCAAAATGTTGCCAGCACCCCATGTTCGCTATCGCTTGCCAACATCTAAAACGGCTTACGGATCGTATCGCGATCCGTGCTCGCGGCTCCTGCTTGCCAGATACTAAAATCAAATATCATAGTAATCATGCTTAAGTAATAAGTTCGTAAATCGTCTAAAATTGTCGGACACCTTGTTAATACTAAAATTGTAAGCTATACGGCATAAGTTATTGAAAGAAACAATATACATAATAATTAAAAGAAATATTCTTGCTTCTCTTTTATATAAAGACTATCTGAGTAAACTTTCTACATACGGGAAAAAAAGTAAATAATCAATAAATCGTAATTCATTAGTACTACAACTTTAATACAAAACGGAATGACATATACTGATAAAATTATACAGCTAAAGCACTGCCTATTATAAATGTGCCTGTTGGCAAATTAATTATCATTGACGTCAAAAATAGTGTGGTGATGTTTTGTGTTTCTCCTAAACAAATTAATATTATTTTTTCATTAATTTCCTGAAACTAGTATCTATTACCAAAATTGATTAAGCGTCATTGACGTCAATAATAGTTTAAGGATTTTTTACCTTCTCCTAAATCCTTTTGCCAAACAATTTAGTATCATCTTTTAGCACTTTTTCTTTTTAGTAAAAAACTTTTTTTTATTTTAATTAGTACTTAATACCAAATTTAATTTAGCATAATTTACGCCAATGATTGTGTGAAGATTTTGTACGTTTCTTCCTAACAAATATATCCCATTTCTCCATTAGTTCTGTTTTTAAATATAAGCTCATGCTTTTATTTCAATTTGTCCCTATTATGAAAACTAATTAAGCATTATTGACGCTAATAATAATCTGGTGATCTTTTACTGTTTTTTTAAGGAATAAGTACCTTTTCTCCGCTGAAGTTGCTTTTAAGTACATGCATTTTCTTATTTTAATTAGAACTCGCTTTCAAAATTAGCATCACTGATATCGATAATAGCATGACACTTTTCTCCGTTTCTCCTAAACCAGTACAATTTCAAAGTTAATTTTGATTTTTCATCACATGACATTTTTTGATTTTCATAACCATTAATTTTAATAAATATAGTTTTATCGAAACAAAATATACACGTGGTTTCAAATAACTTTATAAATGCTAATTTGGTGACGTAACCTACCAATGCTACCACGTTCATGATAAAAGGAAATGATCTTTTGGCCAAGCAGGGAGCTACTGATAGCACAATTTCAAGTCGACCTTTGACCTTCCCTGAGATTTGCTCCAAGATCAGAACCACTAACCAACAACTATGGAACATCCCTCCGGCCCACTCTTGGTATAATGGACAGACTCCTGGCGGGGTACTTACTATAGGGGCTGATAGAGGCATACAGTCCACTATAAGTAGGTTCATAAGTGGACACATCAGGTGTCTCTCTTTTGAGCTTGGGCGAAACACCTATTCAACGTGCACGAGGTGTAACTGTGCACAGGCTTCAACCGATCACATTTTACACTGTCTTGGTCTGGAAAAGAAAGACCTCTACTCTGGTCCCTTACTTGTATTTGATTTCCTGAAGACTTTCGAGCTCATTGACTTGGTTTAGCCTGCGGCAAACCAAGAGGAATAAGTCAACAACAACCACGTTCATATTGATGCGTAAACTTCTTTTTCAGTTAGTGAGTGCTATAAAATATCACTGATGTTATTTCAAGTATTTGATAAAACTTATACATTCGCAGTTTTATTTGTATCAATGGCCAGCTCTAAACCAATGAAAAAATCTATTATTCAATTGTCTCTACCGAAAAATCTAGTTTAAAAATTTTGAACGATTTTTAGGGTTGGGGGCCAAGGTTGCCCTTGATGTCGCAGTGCAAATTTCAGGTTGATAGAACAAATGGTTCTGTAATTATAAGATAGACACACGCACACTCTTTATTTTATTATTATACTCGTACATATATTAAATTTACTAAGTAAAAAAACGTAATCTTTTTTTGTTTTCCTTTAAAAAAAATATCATATAAGCTAACCTCAATTACAAATACAACGTCCTTATTTTTGTCATTAAAATGTGACGCATAGTAGATATTAGAAACTGAAACAAACATATTCTTTTATGCTCATTTGCCAAAAAATTATCAATTTGACTCTTAAAATTGACACTAGCTACTAAAGCTTAAGTAATTTTATTTCTTAAACGTTACATGTTGAATTCACAAATAATTCTCATTTAGAATTTGCTAAGAAAATATTTTTCAATTAAGTGTTTTTTGAACTGTGATATCGGAAATATAATTAGATGCGAAAGATAAGAAATTCTATGCGTATATTTAATTCTGCTCATTTCAAATCATCTGTATTTGATGGAAGTAATTATTCGCATGAAATAAAGAATTACGTTTCTACACTAATTTAAGTAACGTTTCTACATTAATTCTACACTACGTTTCTACATTAATTTAATTAAGTTCACGGTAGAGAATTATATAGATTAAGTAATCCAAAACAAATTCAGCCTTTTCAATAAAAGAATGCATTTTATTGAAATAATTTCTTATTTTACATCTTCGAAAATATCCAAATTTATATGTTTTCAGAACGGTGGTTTACAACAAATCTTCACTTTATTTATTGTTTGTTTTTAAAAAGAGTCCGAAAAAGTATGTTATAAGTTTCATCCTGTTTAATAGAAAATTTCAAACAAATTTAATTATTTTTGTATAACATTAATATTTTTACACATGGTATAAC
Organism: Parasteatoda tepidariorum; assembly: GCF_043381705.1. NCBI lineage: Eukaryota > Metazoa > Arthropoda > Arachnida > Araneae > Theridiidae > Parasteatoda > Parasteatoda tepidariorum. Next base: position 23,265 of record NC_092211.1, read on the forward strand.
ATTAATATAACATTTTGTATAACATTAATATTTTTTACAATACAGTGTGTCAGAAACGACAAAAATAAGTTTCTTTCAACACGAAACATTATCGTTGGTATAATAGCAAGTTGTCTTAAGCATTTATTTGTAGCTGTTACAAAGTCACTTGGAAATTGTTATTAAACAAATCGCTAACTTTGTCAAATTTTTCATATGATTACAACTGATGAAATTCTACTAACTTTCTTAAAACATTTTGTGAAACAAACGTTTCATACATGTTTTCATAACGGTGGTTTACAACAAATCTTCACTTTATTTATTCTTTGTTTTTAAAAAGAGTCGGAAAAAGTATGTTATAAGTTTCCTCTTGTTTAAGAGAAAATTTTAACCAAATTTAATTATTTTTGTATAACATTAATATTTTTACACATGGTATAGCATTAATATAACATTTTGTGCAACATTAATATTTTTTACAATACAGTGTGTCAGAAACAACAAGAATAAGTTTCTTTCAACGCGTAACATTATCGTTGGTATAATAGCAAGTCGTCTTCAGCATTTATTTGTAGCTGTTGCAAAGTCACTTGGAAATTATTATTAAGCAAATAGCTAACTTCGTCAAATTTTTTATCTGTATACAAATGATGAAATTCTACTAACTTTCTTAAAAAATTTTGCGAAACAAATCATTTTTTTATTGCAAGTTTCCTTTTGAAACTTAGTGAGCTTATTCTAATTTTCTGTAGAAATTCACCTTAGGATTTGAACTAATATCATACCATAGATTAAAATTATTTTGGAAACAACAGGAATAATTTTTACTTTAACGAAAAGATCAAATTTCTTCCTTTGTTTTCAATTGTTAAATTAATATCACTCCAGACATCAAAACTATTCCAGAAAAAAGAATATATTTCACACTTCAGTAACTAAAGAAGTGTTTTCAATTTTTCTTTGCAAATCTATTTGTCTATTTGAATTAATATCACTTCATAACTCAAAATTATTCCACAAAATACAAGAATAAGTTTTATTTCAACGCGAAACATTCGCATAGGTGTAAGAATCATTTGTTTTCTGCATTTATTTATAACTGATGCTATGTAACTCAGCTTCATTGCTTTGAAATTGTTTTTAAATAAATCATTTTCTTTGTCAGACACTTCCTCAATAATATGAGCGGTGTATTTAATTTCTCTATCGACTTTATCTGCAGCATAAATAAGAAGTACAAACATGCCAAAAAGCACTGTGATATTTATTGAGTACGAAAACATTGTAAAAGTACTTTTGGGTGTAGTATCAAACAAAAAACTGAGAGAATAGCATATATTCGCAACCCAATAAACAAAGAGAATGAATACAATTGGTGAGAGAATATCATTGCTCTTTTTAATGATGGAAGTTATTTTTAACAAATTTGCATTTATATTAGAAAGCTTTAGAGATGTAATTCCGTAGTGCAAAGAGGACTGCAATAATTTATTATGAGTATGGATAAGGCGATAGTTTTCGGTTTGAGAAAAATATGCAGCAGATGCCGAATAAGCGGGGACAAAACATAACATAATTTCATTTAAAACTACTATTAAAGTAGACAAATATTCAATTAAGTGCCTGTACACGTCCGTTTTGATAAAACGTATTACACCCAATGTATATTGATCATAGTACAGAAAGTTCTTGTGATTAAATACTAGCATTATAAAAAGTATAAATAAAATAAATATGATGAAATAGAAAAAGAAACAGTAGTACTTAAAAGATTTGAATTGTACTTTATTTCCGATGCTGTTTCTGAGAGCAATTATACTTTTAATTTCTTTGAGTAGCAGATTTATTCTTCTGTTCGTGATGTATAACAATATCATAATTGTTGTCCAATCAAGGCAATGCAACAGAATGCGAGTAGTTTTAAAGACTAAGCATGTATAAACCAGTACACAAAATAAATAACAAAGTAAAATTGTCCAAACTATGCATAATATACCAGGACGATGTTTTAGAAATTTAGACCAGAATTGACTCTTTTTACGATAACTTAAAACTGGTGCACCAAACAATTTAGCCAGCATTAAAAGTGCCTTGTATTCATCTAACACAACGATGTTGACCATGTTATTTTTTATCATAAGAAGTTATAAACCGTTGTTGTAATAACAGTCTTGTTTAATAATCAAATACCAATTTTTTAAGAAAATACCCTTAACCTTTTATCGACGCGTTGATTTTAGCTCTGAAATACGGTGAAGTTCTTGAAACTTTAATTATATTTTGATGTTTTTCAATAAATACTCCATCACATAAAAAGTTATTCATTTAATTCAATATTTTATATTGTATTATATTCAATATTTAATTCAATATTTAATATGTGTTTATCAAATAGTATTTTCTGAATGCCAAACCATTGTTGCAATAAAAGCCCAGTATAACTATCAAATAGAAAATACAATATAAGTTCTTTCTTCTGAAACACTAAAAATTTCCTGGCACTTTTATTCTTTTCTATGATTATCAATAAATTTTCATAACAAATAATAATTCATTCGATGCAACAAAGTTATAGGATAGTAAATTTTTTTAAAGAGATTTTTTTTTCAATTACTCACAATTGTTGTAATAACAGTCCTTATTAATAAATAAAACAATCCTACTTAAACTTTTTCGGTTGATATACTAATTTCTTTCTAAAATACCCTTAACTTTAAGACAAGTAAATTCATTTTTTACTCTGTTCAAAAAAATTTATGTTTTAAATAATTTATGTAAGTTTCATATGAAAAATTGGAATCCATAAAAATCCATCCTCAGATTTGTTTAATCAAAAATCAATCAGTTAATAAAGGTGTTATGAATTTTTTAAGATATTAATTATCTTAATGAAAAAACCTAGTAAAATGTTTACCTTTATACACGTGTGAAGAAAGAGACATACAATCAATAGAAAATCTCATTTATTAATTAAATGTTTTCAATCTAAAAATATTTTATGTATTTCGCTGACATAGGTTTTTAATAAATTATGGAGACAACAATCATTGAAATTTTAATATATTTGGTTGATAGATTATAATTTTAACGCATGGCTTCTGCAAAAAAATCAATAATATATTTTTTTTGCCTAATTTTAGCGCACGTGGCAACATATAATATATTACATTTAGAAGAAATTTTGGTAATGTATAAAAAATTAATTGCTTTGTAAATTTAGAGATGTAAAGTAAATGTTAAGAAGTTGACAATTGGGTTTAAATTGGAATTTAAATTTAAGTGGACTTTGATTTGGAATTTAAATTTAAATATGGAATTTAAGTTCGGAATTTGAATGCACTATGAAAAAGAGGATAGTCAAAACCATCAAGAAATAGCTAAATTTACCGCATTACTGAGCTTGTGAGCACTCAGCAATTTTTTGAGCAAGCTCAGTAATTTTTGTCGAAGCGCTTTAGTGAAGAATTTTGCAAAATTAAGTATAAAATATGATTTTGTAAAATGCGGGTAATTATGGCTAAACTTGGTAATTTTATCATGATGCTTTAAGGCATGACGTAAAGACCATTTATTCGGATAAATTTACTTTTCTCTTTCCTAAATGTGTGGCAACAAGAACCATAATTTTGAAAACCAGAATTTTGATAAACCGTTACCATAATGAACGGAAAAATTATCAAATGAATGGTTTAACTACTGCATATTTCCGCTTTTTTAACTAGAGTAGTGTTTGTTTTTTTATTAGAAATACAACATTATACAGTACGGTTATTTTATCAGAAATTTTTGAACTACACTTGGGAAATCAGTAATAAAATATCGTAGATAAAAAAAATAAAAAGCAACTAATCAAATACGTTGTTGTAATAAAAGAAACAAAAATAAATTTAAGTATATTTCAAATGTTTTATTCTGCCTATCACAAACAACAAAAGCATTTTTTTTTTCAAATTATAAGACTTAGTTGCAAAACTTAAATTGAATCAAAAAGTTATTATTTCCGTTTCATATTATATTCCTATAACCAAATGTTCAAATAAATAATAATAATTACCGTTTCACCCAAGAAAGAAATCAGAATATGTAAGCGCACATAAGAAAATTGAAATTAGCCGAAATTGTCTGACATCTCGATAGTACTAAAATTGTGAACTATTCGGCATAAGTTATTGAAGGAAGTAATACACATAACAATTAACGGAAATATCCTTGTTCTACTTTTACATAAAGACTGTCTGAGTGCCTTTTCTAAATACGGGGTGAGAAAATGTAAATAATCAATAAATCGTAATTTATAAGTACTACGAAATTATCACAAAACGGAATGACATATACTGGGGCAATTGTATAGCTAAAATATTGCCTATTTTAAATGTGCCTATTACCAAAATTAATTGAACATAATTGACACCAATGATAGTTTGGAGATTTTTGAACGTTTCTTCCAAACAAATATATCTCATTTATCCATTATTTTTGCTTTTATGTACCAGAATATATTTTTGCTTCAATTGGTTCCTATTATCAAAATTAATTAAGCATCATTGGTAATAATATGGAGACATATAATTTTTTACGGTTGTCTAAAGGAATAAATAGCTTTTCTCCACTGATTAATCTTTTAAGTACATATTTTTTTTTTATTTTAATTAGACCTCATTACAGAAATTAGCATCATTGAAGTCGCCAATACTATGGCAATAGTTTGTTTTGAAAAAGAGTCTGAAAAAGAATGTTATACGTTTCATCATGTTTTAGAGACAAATTTTAAAATACATTGATTTATGTTTGTACAACATTAATATTTTTATTCTTTTTAAGCTAAACAATTAGAAGCTCTAACTAAATAATATTTATGAACAACTGATGTCCTTAATATTAGAGATTTTACCAATCAAATTAGTTATAATATGCATATTTTACGAAAATTTAAAACTTTTTTATTAGATCATCTTGTTTACGCCATTTATGCCATTTCTGGGATGAAAATTCTTTATATTCACATGAACACCACATTCAGATTTCGACCAATGAGATACTGCAAAAATATTGTGATTTATAGACACTAATGAATATTTTAATGTGATTTATTTGATTTATGATTTATACACATTAATGAGACATTAATGAGTTTATAAACATTAACAGTTACATTATGAAAATACAGACTGTATCAACTTCAAAATAAACAAAACATATAAATTCTACTTCATACCGTAAATTTTCCCATTTGAAGAATAACTACTTCGTAACTTAGAATAATACCGCCTGCTACAAGAATAAGTTTCATTTCTACTAGAAACATGCCCATTGGAACAAGAGATATTTGCTGCCGGAATCGATCAAATACAGACAAAATAAAACTTAGGTTTGTTATTTTTAAATTACTCTCAAACAAATCACTATTACTTCCATATTCACGCTCTATAAAAATTTTCATATCCTGTACTTTTTTATCCACTTTACTTCCGGTGAAAACGAGAATAAAAAAATGCGATGTGAGATTTAGCGCGTTTATAAAATAAGTTAAAAACGATACCGAATCATCTATGCTCTTAAAAGCTATTAACATACTGAGACAGTAGCATATGTTAACCAGCCAATAAATAAGTACTATGAATATGATTGGTGAAAGGATATCGTTTGCCTTTTTAACTGCAGACGATATTTTCGATAAATTGGTATTGATAGTTGAAAGAGTAAATGTATCAAAACCATTTCGAAATGCTATTTTAATTGTTTGACTGTGAGCACAAACCAGACGATACTGTTCGATTAATGAAAGATAAGCTGCTGTTACAGTCATAAAGCACAGTAAAATATTTGCCATTTTTATAACCCAAGACGTTAAATATATAACCAACACCTTTTCGCGATCCGAAAACAAATAAGTAACTCCTAGATTGTAGCTATTATTATCAAATGATATCTCTCGTTTTAGAGATCTAACGCTCCAAAGCACGTATTCTATAAACACTATAAAATAAAGTGACACGAAAAACCATTTGAAATTTCTAAATTGAATCTTTGTCATTATGCCGTTTCTAAGATCAATTATTTCGATAGTTGCTTCGAGTAATGCTTCAGCTTTCGATTCATAATGTAACGCAGAGCTATTGTTAATCCTTGCGAAAGACAATGCAAAACATCATTACTAGCTGCAAAACAAAAACCTAAATAGAGAAGAATGCAAAATAAATACATAGAGATAATATTCCAAAACATGTTTAACAAGCAGTGCATTTTTTTAAAGAATTTTTGACTACACTGAGAATTTTCATCTTTTTGTGAGACTGATATCCCAAGTACCTTACCCACCATTAGCAAAGGTGTATATTCAGTAGAAAGTATATACTTAATCATAACTAATTTGAGCCTTAGAACTACGTTAACTATTTTATCTTTCTTAAAACAAATATTTCTGATTAAAAAAATGCCTATATCGACTATGACAATGATTTCTATCAACCCGCTGGCCACCTTAATCTGATTCCTTCAATTGTTTGACATGTTGTGAAAAATTGCGTTAAATAACGAAACTCACTGGAGTTGAATGAGCAAAGGTGCCTTAACTACTAGTTGTCTTAGCTAATAATCAGTTTTTTGTGGGTTTTGATAATGTTTTTTGTAAACTCTTGTGCCAAATTAAATATATCTTTATCTATACCTTTTAAATGCTCTTCTAAGAACTCGACTTAAAGCTGAGTACAAACATAGATTGGTGGACTGATTTAAAAATTACCTAGCCGTTTTAAAATCCTAAATCTGGAGGATTATAGCCAACGAAGGATAGGTGTGGCAAAACTTTTACTAACGGACAATGCCCAGCTGATGCTGTCAAGCCACTGAAAAAATAGAAAATCTACATTGCTTAAAAACAGCTTTTTTTCTTAAATTACTTGAGTCTGTTCACGTTTCAACTGATCATTTGCTATGCTTTATCTCAAATGACAAATTTAGTATAATTTACTCATTCTTTTTCATTTTTATGTTTTTAAAAACAAACCATAACGTTCCAATTATTGAAACAAGCAAATACTGAGAAATTACTTTTATTCTCTACTTTTCATTAGTTTCTTCACAGCAATATTAGGATTTTAAGATGATTGATGAAAAAGGAAAAGAATTAAACTTATTGTATAATTAATCGATACCTTTCACACTTCATGCAAATAAATATATTTCCTAGCATTCCAAAATTTTTAACTTCTAAGAAACTTCAAATCGAATAAGCTTTACGAAGTAAACAAATAAAAACTTTCAATTTAATATAAAGTAATTCTATTATAATAAATTGAAATTTTGCACATAGATGTTAAGGATTCAATGAAAAATTTAATTACGAATCAATTTATCGATTTATTAAGCTTTCTTTTCAAAACATTTTTTTTTAAATATTATGATATTACGATTATAACTATCAACGTATTTATCACTTTAGAACTTATTTTGATGAAATGATATTTTTTATTGAATGTAAACGTTTAGTTAAATCGGAGGCTAAAAATTGGAAGTTGTAAAAACATTCTAATAAAAAACTTAATCTTTCCACTTGGTAGAACTAAAATTGTGAACTATACGGCATAAGTTATTGAAGGAAGTAATACACATAACAATTAACGGAAATATCCTTGTTCTACTTTTACATAAAGACTGTCTGAGTGCCTGTTCTACATACGGGGTGAAAGAATGCAAACAATCAATAAATCGTAATTTATTAGTACTGCGTAATTATCAAAAAACGGAATGACATATACTGATACAATTATATAGCTAAAATACTACCTATTATAAATGTACCTATTACCAAAATTAATTGAGCATAATTGACACCAATGATAGTGTGGAGATTTTTGAACGTTTCTTCTAAGCAAATATATCCCATTTATCCATTAGTTTAGCTTTCATGTACAAGAATATATTTCTGTTTATATTTGTTCCTATTATCAAAATTAATTAAGCATTATTGGTTATATTAATAGTAATATGGAGGACTTTTGCTGTTCTCTTAAAGAATAAGTACCGTTTCTCCACTGATTTTGCTTTTCAGTACATAAATTTTTCAATTTTAATTAGGCCACATTTCAAAAATTAGCATCATTGAACTCAATAATAGTATGGCAATTTTTTACGTTTTTTTCTTAACGAGTACTATTTCAAACTCAGTTTTGATTTTTAAGTATTAATCTTTGTTTATTTTTAAGAACCATTGATTTTAAATTATATAGTTTTATAGAAGCAAAATAAACACGTGATTTCAAATAACTTTATAAACATTAATTTGGTGACGTAATCTGCCTACGCTACCAAGTTCATATTGTTCATTGTGACGTAACGAATAAAAAACAATTAAATATTAAAGAACATGCAATAAACTTCTTTTTCAATTAATGAGGACTAAAATCTACAAAGCATCACTGATGTTATTTCAAGTGTTTGATAAAATTTATTTTTCTGTAAATTTTATTTGTATCAATGGCAAGTTTTAAACCAATGAAAGCAATCTATTATTTAAACGTCTCTACAGAACCATCTAGTTTAAAATTTTCTACAATTATAAGATAGACACACACAAACTCTTGATTTTATTATTATAAATATATTAAATTTACCAAGTAAAAAAAGAACAATCTGTTTTGTTTTCCTTTAAAAAAATGTCATATAAGCTTACCTCAGTATCAAATACAACGTCCATAATTTTGTCATAAAAATATGACGCATAGTAGATATTAGAAACTAAAACATACACATTCTTTTTATGTTCATTTGACAAAAAATTAACAATTTGACTCCTAAAATTGCACTAGCTACTAAAGCTTACGTAGTTTTATTTTGTAAACATTACTTGTTAAATTTACAAATAAATTCTCATTTAGAATTTGTTAAGAAAATATTTCACATTTAAATGTTTTTTGAATTCTAATATCAGAAATATAATTAGATGCAAAAGATTAGAAATACCATGTGTACATTTATATCTGCTCATTTCAAATCATCTGTATTTGATTGAAGTAATTATTCGCAAGAAAAGAAAAATTACGTTTCTACACTAATTTAAACTTACAAAATATTTTTAAGTATACAAGAATGATATTTGAATTTCATTCGTTGCACCACTGCGATGTAACATAGTACTTTCATTTTACAGGTTACTTAAGTTTCCATTCTTTAATGCTGTTTAATGCTTCAATACCTTCGTTACAGGTAAGAAACAAATTACACATTTTTTTCGAGTTCACGTTAGAGAATTATATAGATTACATTGTCCAAAACAAATCCAGCTTGTTCATTAAAAGAATGCATTTTATTGAAATGAACTTCATATATCTTACATAATGCTTCAAACGTATCCAAATGTGCAAGTTTTTCTAATGGAGGTTTACAACAAACTTTCACTTTATTTATAGTTTATTTTGAATAAGAGTCTGAAAAAGTATGTTATAAGTTTCATCATGTTTTAGAGAGAAAATTTCAAATAAATTGAATTATTTTTGAACAACATTAATATTTTTCTTCTTTTTCAGCTAAAGAATTAGAAGCTCTAACTAAATAACATTCACGAACAAATGATGTCCTTAATATTAAAGATTTTAACAATCAAATTAGTTATAATATACATATTTTACAAAAGGCAATTTAAAACTTTTTAATTGGATCATGTTCTTCATGCCATTTATGCCATTTCTCAGATGAAAACTCTTTATATTTACATCAAATAATGCATTCAGATTTCGACTAATGAGATACTGCAAAAATACTGTGTTGTATATAGACA
>NC_092211.1:33521-41051 GCF_043381705.1 Parasteatoda tepidariorum
CTGAAAACCTACAGTTAACAGTCATCATGCAAATTTTAAGAGCTTTATTTATCGATTGCAGACTCTGCAATGGAATATTCCTGCATTCAATATTTAGAATGTTATTAAGTAGAAAACAAAATAACCTCCTAAAAAAATTAATTACTGTTGAATCAAATAAATTAACAAACTGATAAATAAAAAGACACCAAAAAGATAGCAACTTATTCATTTTATTTATTGTTTCTGAGTGTTTTTTAGTTCAATTTGAGTCTCATGATATGATTAAATATATAAAATTTTGAAAACTCGTACGATTGCTGATATATAACTTAAATTCTAATTTTAATAACAAAACTTTCTAGAATATTGAGCTTCTTTCCTCTTAGTCTCATTAGCATATATATTAACAGAGCGATACATCAGAAGTTTTCTATGATCTGTTATAGTTTAAGAAAGCTTGTTGTTGTTGTTGATACGTGGTAAACTCTCCATAAGGAATTATTGTGAGCCAAATTAAAAAAAGAGGACTCTTTTTGGACAAAAGGGCAAATGACAGACTTCAAATAATAATAATAATAATTTGCTCTACTTAGGTAAGTAAGAGGCACATTTTTTTACAAAATAATAAGATGCTGCACTTTACTTGCATACCAACATTTAATTGAAATTTATAATCAAGTACTTCCTTAATCAAGTAATTTTAAAGTAGACTTTTAATCATCTTGAAATGAAAATACACGGAATATGCTAAAATAAAAAAAATTTGGATTGAAAATCTAAATCTTCTGATTTTTCAAATTCTGGGTTAGTATTTGCAGAAAATAGGATGTCCCGCTGGAGTCACAATGCACAAAAATCAGAACAAAAATTTTAAAGTCATGACACATAAGGAATGAATATATATATATATATATATATGTAACTGGCNTATATATATATATGTAACATAAAAAGCTCTAATTAATCTTTTTATGTTATTCCCTTTCTGTGAATCCTTTTCTTAATTTATTATTCAAAACGAAATGCTCTTTCTAGCACTTTAAAATTCAAATCCTGTCTTTTGATCTATTTTTAGTTCAAGTATGTATTAATTATCACTTTGACGAATATCCCTGTAACTAATTTGAGGGGAAGACTTTTTCCCTCGACCCATTTACAGGGTGCATAGCCAAATTATTCAACAAAAAATAAGCACCTTTTAAGCACTCAAAAAATATTTTTAAGCACTTAAAAAATACTATAACTAGGCAGGGTTGGAAATTTTTTGACAATTGACAGTCTTATCTTGTTTTAACCGTCATTTCAAAGAAAAAAAAAACCCCTTTTGGCATTGTTTTTGACAATTGTCAAAAATCATAAAATTTTGAATCATGCAAAACGAATGGCGTTTTCATACGCTACGGACTGACAATACGCCGAAATAGATTCAGGTTGAATTGAATGAGAACAATGTGAACTGTGTCTTTTTGGATAATCTAAAGTGAAAATCAACATGGTAAAGGAAAAATCTCATTTTGAAAAAGGGAAAATTAAGCACTTTTTAAAAACATCCAATGAAAAAAAGCACCTTCGAGTGCTTTTAAAAAACGAAAATTGAAAATAAACACCTTTAAGCACTTTTCAAAAACGCTATGCACCCTGATTTAACAGACCAATAACAATTACTAAGTTTTCCTTTATTCCCTAAAACGATACATTTTACAGATTTACTTTGCAAGATTTATCTACCCTTTTTATTGAGGAGCAGAATGATTTCGTGTCCACTTTGATAACTGCTCTCTGATAACTGTTACTAAATGAATTTTGTACCCTCTTTTCCTACCTAAGATCTATTTTTATCCTTCCACTTGGCAACAACATTATACATATTTATATATATATATATATTTTGTGTCAATAATCCCCTCGAATAATTGCCACACAACAAACAGATTGAAAAAAAATATCAGATTCTTGGTTTACAAATGCTAAATACCATTTTTGTCTGGATCATCGGTTGATAATCTTTGCCTTTTAACCGGTTGAAATACTTTGGTAGCTTTTGCCTCAGGAGGATATGTTATGTAACTTCCATTAGACACAGGGCTACCATCATTGGATGATGAAGATCTAAAAAACATAAAATGAACATTCTAATGAAATGTCTCTTCATAAATTTTTTAAAAATCAATACTACATAGCTAGGTAGGAAACAATCCAGCAGTTTTTACGAAATAATAAAAATTTCATGATAAATGTACTAAATATTTTACACATGGGGAATTTTAGGGATTTTTATAGTCATCAAAATAGAAAAACTTCAATATTTTTCAGTCATGATTGACATCAAATGAACTTAAATACTATATATTATGTTTACTCATAATTTTTAATAGTAATAGACATTTAATTTATCAAAGATAGTTAACTGTTTAATTAATTTAAAAAAGGATTTCTGAAAAAAAAAATCTGAACATATTAGAACAAAAGAAGTTTTAAACTAAATGAGTAATTCACCATGTAATAGTAATACATATTTAAGTATTCAAGCAAGCACGCAATAATCTGTGCAAAAATGCTATTTCAATAGGCATTTTTTATGAAACTTATACAATTTTAGAGAATTTTCTAAAAATATACAAAAAGCAGGAGAATTTTTACTAAACCAGTAGGCCAGGAGAAACTGGCAGAATCCAGTAGTCTACTGGAAAATCCAGTAGAGTTGGCAGCTTATTACATTCTTTTTATGAATTTGATTGTTTTACTTTAAGTGGTGGTTTTTTAAGTCTGTTTTAGCCATATATAAAAATATCAGAAAAGTTTACATTCACATTTTCCGCAATTAAAATTGTAAAAAAGATAAAAAATGAAGTGAAACTCAGAGATTACTTGTCTTGATAAAGTTCAATTCATTAAGAAATAATACTTCGTAAGAGAAAATTTTGAATAATTTATTTAAATTAGTACTTATTGAAATTATTTTGGTAAAACCTATACAGGAATATATGCAAAATTAATTAACAATTTATTTCCACAGAAATACAAGTCTTCATTAAAAGGTCACCAACAAAATTATTAATCAAAAGAAATATACTGACATTTTCAAAAGTTAATGAATTATTTTAGTAGCAGTGTAATATGAACTGATTGAACATAAATAAATAAAAATAAAACTCAGTAAATATACTTGGTTACTACTATTTTTGCTATTTCCAGTAACTTTTGTCATATTACTTATTTGGATACTTGTCAAGAGCAATATATTTACACAACAAATATTTATTGTAATTAAAAAAATTCATTTTTTGGCAAAATCTTGACTGTAGTTGGCACACTGGAAAAGTTACACAACTTGCTTTATGTAATAAGAATAAATAGACATAAATAGTAAAACAATTTTAATTTTACATTAAAAAAATCAATACTGTTTCTATGAATGTTTTAATCTTTGTATTAGGTTAGGTATCTTAAGTATTAGGTTAGGTACTAGGAAGATATTTATATAACTACTGATTAAAGTTTGCAATGAAGCAGAAACTCACAAAAAAGGGTGAGTATTTATCTTTTTGATAAGGTAACTAATATACAACACTTGAGAATCTTAGTTTCTTATATATAAACTGTTAAAAACTAATCATTCTTGTTGAATTTAAGAGCTTTTTATAAATCAATTGAGTAAGTATTTTTTTTTTGCCTTTTTCCTTGTCATTTGATGTTTACTATTTTTTTTAATTCTATTACTTAATATTTTTTTTATCTTTTATTTTTTAACGATAAATTCATTTAGGGCGGTCAAAAATTTTCAGAAAAAAAAAATAGATATATATATTCGCAACTTTTCTAGACTGATTTCTGCAACCTGATAAAGAGTTTCTCTGATTTTTGTATCAAGTTATCATGTATTTCCTTATTAATTTTTCAGTTATAACATATCTTTGTACATAAAATATGTGACAAAACATTTACCGTAGATCCCAGTTTCAAACCCATAAAATTGTATGAAAATCACGGGATCAACTTAAGGAAAGGAAATTAAGGGGATAAGGAAAGTCGGATACGTCGATGTATTATAAGCAATGAGCTACATAGGAATAACTCTGTATCTATTTATCCCTTTTAAATCTTTTTTTGATTTTAATATGTTATAATAATTTTGCATTTTCTCTCACTATTATTTTCGTTCCATATAAAAGATTTTTTTAGAAACAATACTTTAAATTATGTTCAGAAAAAAAAAAGATTAAGAAAATTGATTTAGTTACAATATTTTTAAGATCAGAAAAATTTAAGATTAAATTTTTTTTACTCTTTCCAATTTCAGAATTTTTTTTAATTGTTTTTTTCAGCTGTCAACTTATACACTCCTCATACCAGAAATTCACTACCTTATTTAAAAATAGGAGGTAGACAGATTTATCCATTGGAATATATGGTATACTAGCGATTGAATTGCAAATACTAAGTAATTTTTTTAACAAAAATTATTAGCTAATAGACTTGTGGATACTTCAAATTAATCCATTTTTCCTGACTTTTTGGATATTTTAATCAAATTCCCTGACTTTATCCTAATTTGCTTGTTTAAGAACAAAATTAAAATTTAATGTAGTTCTGGAACATAAATATTTCAAATTTGAAAAAAATCAAAAAGAATCTGTGAAATTAATTATATATTTTTTCGCCTGTTTTTTAATAATGATATATTTTTATTCCATTTCAAAAAATTTGAATGATATATTTATATGGATTTAACAATTTAAAATGCAGTGATAAAGTTTGAAACTTATTGTTATGATTAATTTCTAATAATACTTCTATTATAATTGTATTCAGAAAATGAAACTATTCTTACAAAGTTGTTGAAGTATCTTTAAACATATTATATAAATATACATATATTATACAGATGGGCCTGGCTAGGAAATAAATATAAGCACAGGAGGAACTTCAGGTAGCCATTTTATTTAACCTAATCTCAGAAAAAATTCTGGAGAAAAGTGACAGTAAAATGAGTGCTTTTTTTATATACATAAATAGAGATATCACAAACTATAAAGGGAAAACTTTTTATAATTAAGTGTTTGAATTTTGTTAATCATAGGAAAAATAGTTGTTAATAATGAGAGAATTCAGACAAAAAATTAATATAAAAATATTTGTGAGAGATTTTTATATCAATGTATATCTGCTTTCACAGGATTGCCATTCAAATCTGTAGAAAAAATTCCCTGTGTTTTCCCTGTACATATTATACATAATATATATAGACAAAAAACACAATCACTGTGCTCTTGAATAAGCTGTATTGGGCTAACTATACTAGTTATAATCTCGAACAGCTTTTTTGTTTTATTGAGTCTTTTTCAAATGTGGTTATCCTTTCAGACTCGAAGGCGGCGCTTTGCTTGATTGAATCTATGCATTGCCCTTCCACTTGCGACATTCTAAAATGTCAGGATGCCATACGTAAACTCCAATTTGGTAAAACTGTAGCCCTACAATGGATTGCAATGTGATATTGCAGGAAATGAGAGGTCTGATGTTTTGGCAAAGAGAGGCACAAGAATTCCTCAGGCTCTTAGTAGCCCAGTCCCCCTTTTCAACTTTAAAAAAGATTGTTAGATCAAAAATCAATGGGGATTTCCATCACCAATTATCAGAAAGGGTAAAAACCAAAGTGTGGAGAGATCTTCGGCAGAACACCATTCCAGACTGGCCGCGCCGCGAAGCGGTGGCTCAGTTTTCGACTATATACCAGACATGACTGCCTAGCAGCGCACCTGTTTCGTTTAGGGCTGGCAACTGATCCCTATTGTTTTCTGTGCAAGAGGCAAGCTGTTTTGGATGGCGGCCACATCCTGTGCTGCAGGGCCCTCCATGGGTCGTTGTCTACCGAGCGATATTGGGAGGCAAGAGGGCTCCTGAGGAAATGACTTTTTACTTTGTTTTGTTCTTGTTTTTTTGCTTTTTAACATGTCAATTCACCTCTACCATTTGAAATAAATAAATAAATAAATACTAGTTATAATTTCTGAGAAACCTTAGAGAAACAAAGAACAGCTGAACATACTTAAAACAAATACAGTAGGGAACCGATTATTCGGAACGGTCGCTATTCCGGATAACTGATTTTTCCGGTTTTCTGAATCGCTACAAAAAGTCGTTTTTCTTATTGTTAAACCCAACTAAAAACAAAATTTTTGGAAATAATCTTAAAAAGAAGAAAAAACGATGAAGTAATACACTTATGATTATTTCCAAAATGATGGTAAGGTAAACATCTTAAAAAAAGGAAGAAAAATCGTAAAATCTTATGAGGGAAATTTTTTTTCCTCTTTTAAATGGCGAGAAAATTTATTGAATTTCATTCCGGTTTTTTGGTTTTCTGATTTCCGGATAACGGGTTCTGTACTGTACTATAGTAAATGAAATAGTTTAAAATAGCTGAAATATAATCCTTAAATATTCCATAGATTGCACTTTGAGTGGTTAATACTTTTTAAAAGACAAAAATTAGAAGAAAATTAGATTTAGGTGATTTTTAAATTCCCTGCATTTTTCAGGTTTTCCCCGTGGAGTGGCAACCCTGTTTGATTAATAATAAAAACAAAAATGTATTTATATAAAATAAATTAGATATTTTTCGATTTTTTTAAAATTTAAAATAAAAATAATCCAGAAAGCCACGTGTAATCTATGTATGTACAAGAATACTCACGCATTGGAATCTATTCTGATGGATCTTCCATCCAGAGACATTACTTCATAACGGAATTTTCCTTTATTGGCAATAGGACAACCAGAAGCACTGAAAAGGGTTAATAAAATTGTTGCAATATCTGACATCCAATTGAATCAATATTAGGCTTATCATACACTGAGGAAGAGTCTTTCTAAAGTGGAAAAAATGTTACTGCAAACCCAAGTAGAAGAAACTCTTTGTCAAACAATTTATAGTATGAAACTTAGTTTAAATAATAGTAACAATTTCCAAGATATTCAAAAAAAAAAGTTATAAGAATGAAAAAATTACAATAAAAAATAATGATTTTCTTTAGAAATTAAAACAACTGCATTTTCTTTCAAAAATTGAATATTGTTTACAATTTCAAAAAAAAGAAGAAAGAATAAAAGATCATGGAAGATTCGCAAAGTGGATAATTGAACTGTGGATAATCTGGAGTTTATTGTGTGCGTGTGTGTATATATACATATATAAATAAAAAGAAGAAAAATTAATTTCCAATTTTAAGATAATGTGAGTAGTTAAAATTTTGAACATGACCTGTTATTTATTGACTTTTACCAGCATGAATAAGAGACCCGCATAAAAATAAAATCCCATTAAAATATAGATTTTTTAATTTTTATGAAATAATGACTTTTTTCTTCAATTCAAGACCCTCTCACCTAAATAAATAAATTGCTAACATTTCAAAAATGAGTTGTGTTTGCACTTCATGGAAATGATCTACGGAAAAATAATTCTATAAGTTATCTTTAGATTATTTATTTTTGTCCAGTTTCATCTAGTGCCCTGCAAAAAAAAAAAAAAAAAAAAAAAAAAAA
>NC_092211.1:41551-45981 GCF_043381705.1 Parasteatoda tepidariorum
AACGAAAGCCGCTATATCGGCATGACGATCACCCAGTCCCAAAATATTACTAGAAAAATATCTCTGTTTTCTAGCTAACATTTTACTTAATGATTAGTCACTTGCTCATAAATACATTAAATATAAATTTACTTCCCGATAATTTCTTACGTTAGCTTTAACATAGAAATATACATTGGTATTGGTTACAAATAACAATCTTGAAACAATAAATGACTATGAACAGAACTATTGAGTAGAGATCAATATCTGTTGTACCAAAAACAAACCATTACCATATAAAAAATTTTAAAAAAACCATGCATACAAATAACATGAATAGCTACAAACTAAGTACTCATTCAAGCACAGCTTATATTTATTTAAATGCTTAGAACTTTTGAAATTGCTATCAAACGATATTAAAATAAAGAGAAAAAAAAATGATTGCTTCAACTACATATATTTTTAATCTTCAAACCGCAATACCTTTACATAAAAATCATTTTTTGAGGAAATGCAATAAAAGAAAATTCCTGAAATTTTATTTCCGTGTGGGAAATACATAATTAAAATTTATTTTATTTATTTTTAACGAATTAAGTTTAAAGTTCGTAGTTTAAAGTTCAGACGACGTTTAAAATATCAAATGATGAAAAGGACAGCCTCAACTCAAAATATTAACCTTTATAGGCATTTATTGAAATATTTCATCGCTCAAGTTAGAACATTTCAATTAATGCATGAACTCTCATTTCTTTTAAAGTTATTAGAAACCGTAAAGTTTAGTTTATTTTTAAGAACTTTTGTCTCGCACGGATCAAACAAAAATTACATAATTAAAAATAGCAGAAATTTAGATTTATAACGAAGTTGGCAATTTAATGTTAAAGAAAAGAAAACATTTTTTTATAAAATAATAATTGAAATGAATACGGAAATAGTAAAAAATTTAGTTACCAGCATTGTTTCAGTGAAGAATTTCTAAATCCAAGAAGAAATCTTCTATTAATCTCTTTTGTGTAACAAATGCAAAACTCGAATACTAGAAATTGAAGTTTTACATTCTAAGTTAGAATCATCACGGGAAAGCTACAAAGCCAATATTCGAGGTCACATGCGCTGGATCGACCAATTAAAAATCTGAAACCGATTTTGTTCACAACGTCTACTTGAAATTTATGCAAATTTTTTAAATGGTTGCCCGATTTTCATCCTGGCGATATAGTTGGCTACTTTTAAGAGAAAATAATTTTTTGAGACGCAACAAGCAATTTTCGTTTTCTCATTTCAATTTTGAGTGCTTATATTTTAATGAAGGATTAAAATTAAGTATGATGTAGACAACTTAGAAAGTTAAATAATTTTCTTTTCACTTAGCAATAATATAGGCGAATTTTTGTGATTAACTTTCTTAATTTTTTTGAAGTTACATTTACTATTTATTACAACTAAACGACAAAAAGATTTTTTAAAAAAATTATAAGATAATGCTGTTGTTAACGCAAATTAAAAACAGGGAAAATATCTCAGTGTTTTATAATTAGCTTCTTTGTTTTATTTCTTCATATTGCATAAAACTTACTTTCACAGGAATTTAACTTGGACTTTTAAAAGATATGTTAAAAATAAATATTGAATTTCAAACAGAAAATAATGCTATTTTAATATGAATCTCATTGATGGAAAGATTTTGCATAATGTTACTTGCTCTTCACTATGGATACTTGAAAGTTAGAATAGGACAGCGAATTAATTTAGAATGAATAAAATTGTTAAGGATAGGTAATAGGTTAATGCTAGGTTAATCCGATCAAGTTTAATACATATTTAAGGAACGTTTTCTGAAATTCAGTAATAAGTTAGAGGTTTGCGAAAAAATGTTTAAGCCAGGAAAAACGCTCTAACGTGTCAAGAGAGAGGGATGTGGCTGCAAAGAATATCGAGGAAAAAGTTGAATTGTGATTATTAGCAATCAAACATGTCTACGTGTCTCACTTTCATCACTGGTGATTCTTTAGATTCCGTCAGGGTATGTGTATATGTTTCGCCTTATTATTCTGCTTTTTAAAACGTGTACAAATTTTTACTTCGTATTTGATAAGTTTTCCACAAAAAAAATATGCTGAGATTGGTCCTTATCAAACACCCTGTATAATCTCCAGGTGACGAAAAGCTTATTAAACATGATTAACTTATTAAATATTATGAACAGCTTATTAATATAAGAAATATTTTTTTACTCATATCAGGAAACAAAAAAAATTAGGTTGTTTGAATTTAATGCTAGAAGTGCCAGAGGAAGTTATACTGTGCTAAATACAAATGTTATCCCGAATACTTAAATCAGCGAAATCAAATGATGACACAAACTAAGGTGCACGGATCATTGTCTGTCATGATTAGTTTGCTAACCAGGACAAAATCATGATTATAAGGCCGGGATAGCCTGGTTGGTAGGGGATTGGGCCCATGTCCAAGAGTTCGTGGATTCGATCCTCGACTGCGGAGACTCCCCGCGTAGAAAATGGTGACTGACGCACGTTAAATCTGTTGAGTTGCAAAGTCCTCCATAACAAATCAATACCTCGGGAGTACTGATTCACGAGTTCCCTTGCTTTCTGGATTGGTTCAATATTACAAGGCTACGGAATTGAATATTAGTAATCGTAAACCCAAAATTGGGTCGACTGTTCAACGACGGATATAAAAAAAAATGGGTCATGATTAGTTTGCTCGGAGCTATGAATAAATCAAGGGATACAGCTCTCGCTTATCAGTTGATGATAATGAGTTGACCCAAGTTCGAATCCCAGTGATGGTTGGCGGACTACTCCCTGCTCGCAATGACCACAGTGCTGACGTATCCTCAGTGGTAGACAGCTCATGAGTTCGAATCCCCTTGCCGTCGGGGTAATGGTGGATGTTTTCTGTCGTATTCCTCTTCGTATAATGCAAATGAGGCTAAAACCCATCGAAAATTCTGCCATGATGACTGATTTATCCTAATGCTTGATTCAAGAGTTGTCTTGTCTTCTGTGTCGGGTTCAAAATTACAATGTTAAGAAGTTGGACATTGAGCCAAAGATGCAGAACTTCCCAAATCGAAATTTTTTATGATTTTCCATTGATGGACTAACCATCAATAATTCCATCATGAACCATTATATTTTTGATGGTGACCAACACCCCNCAATGTGGGAATTCAAACTGATTTATGATGGTCCAACATAAGAATAGCAACTTGTTTTGATGGTTTGTTCATGTTGAATTATCAGAAATTTCCATCATAGTTAATTAAAAATCAAATGTTGGAACGACCATGAACCCCCATCATAGCAATGTAGGAATTCAGACTGATTGATGATGGGCCATACAAAAAAAAATTGTTTTGATGGTGTATTTCTGCTGAACCAACAAGAATTTCCATTAAACCATCATGGAAATGTATAGTTAGAACCATCATGGATTGTTGGTGCATGAGAATCAAACTTCTCTTGATGGTAAAGCATCATAGAATTAAAGTGGCATTTTCCATAAACTTTCTTTTAATTTTTTGAAAATAAAAGAAACTAAATATATATAAATTTGGGAAAAAAAGGAAGGAAAAAAAAACAAGTAACTTACTTAGTAACATGGATTATGAAATTCTTAAAAGATTTTGGCGTGACAGATCACGATACGGAAATATCCCCAAAATAAATGTAGGCCTATTTTAAGTTTTTATAAATAAATAAGACTGAAAGTTTTTTGATTTAAGGGGTCACAGTACCCCAAAAATGACCAAAATATCAATATTTTTTATGGCTTAAAATAAAACTTCAAACTATTTCAAATGCACTGGGAAAAAAATCATCTCTCTATCTATATTTTTTAAAAAGTTATGAATGATTTTAGATTGCCCTAAAACAGAAACTTNTGCATTTTCTACAAACAGCAGTTTATTTAAGATAAAGCTTTGAAATGAACTTGTTTATCTTAAGTATAATACACTTATTTAAACTGTGCTTAGAATAAGCATTTTATGAGCTATAACAATTTTTACAGTATGTTATATACAGGATTGGGGTTTTGGACGTCCTAAACTGGTTTTGAACTGGTTTTACCTTTTAAATATTGTTCATACAAAATTGTAACATAATTTGAGTAAAAGGGTTTGGGACAGTTTAAGACAGTTTTAGGACTGTTGGGTTTTGGACAGGACGGTTTAAACCGTGGATTAATCCATTCTATCCTAAACCTTGCCAACCCTGGTTATATATGCCTAGCAGGAATTTTTAACCTTTTTTTCTACTTTTTTTACAAAATAATCAATAAAAAATGTTCTAATTGGAAGATCAACAAATGAATGCACAAAATTGTTAAGATTAATATTGTAAGCACAAAGAAAAAGAAAAATTTTGAAAATATTTTAGCCTTAAGGATTTAAAAATTTCGAACTTTAAAAAAAA